>NC_092212.1:5950371-5983983 GCF_043381705.1 Parasteatoda tepidariorum | reverse complement strand
ATATATACTATGCTCTCCTTATTATATTCTTTACATAAATTTAGTGTATAATATTTTTCATTATTCATTTCTTTTAAATTTTTAAGTGTATTTTTTATTATTAAATTGAACAAAAATATATTATTTTGCAATATCTAGATGTTCGTACGGGGTGAAAAAGCGTAAATAATCAATAAATTAGTAATAAACAACTCTTCGAAATCATGCTCTAAACTCAAAGACTTATACCAACATTGTTAATAGAGCTAAAATAATTATTTTTCCCATCTAGGTGGCTTTACCTTAATTATATTAAGCAAAACACGTTTTTGGTCATCAATAAAAATTAAGATTAAATGTAATCAGAATCATTTATCACGATGCTATTGGTCGAGACCTAATCATAATTTCAATCAAGGGATTTTTTTCTAGTTTCCCCTTAAATTTAGAAGAGCAAAAAACATTATCTAATATAAAATTCCATATTTTTAATTAAGTTTTAATATGTGCAAAATACATAATTCCTATATTAGTATATTTAGTACCCTTTTAAACTGCAGAAATTATCATAATATCAGTAGTGCATGTTACCAAAAATAACTGCCTTTTAGTTCATAGCTTATTTTATTTTAACTTTTAAGTATTACCTATTACCAATATTAATAAAGCATCATCGGCTTCAATAACAATATGAGGATTTTTTTTTACGTTTCTTCGTACAATTTCTGTTGGTTTTAAATTATTTAGTTTCATAGAAAATTTTTTTAAAATAACTATACACAAAATTAACTCACGAGGAGCTTTGGAAGAGCTAATCAGCATATGCTACCACCTTCATATTAATAATTGAGTTTATCTAACATAACGGATAAGAATTAATTAAATATTAAAGAATGTGCATCATACTTTTGAGAGTTAGAAGCTAGCAAGCTTTACTGTTGTTATCTTAAAAAATATTTGAAAAAAAAGTCGCCTGTTGTTTAATTTTTATAAATGGCATCATCTAAATCAATTAAAAAAAATCTGTTTTACAAACAACTCTTCCGAAAGATATGAAAGAAATATTAATACGATTTTTAGCACAGGGGAGATAGAATGGCCACTATCAAGACCAGTCTCTAAATTTCGTGACGCTAGCTTTAACGGTTTAGGAGTTATAAGAGAGAAACACATATATCGAGTTCATCATTTCAATATCATAGATTTAGTTTATCTGTTAGCATTCAGAAAAAAAGTACATTTGTAAAGATCTTTTTTTAGACACTGAGCTAATTTAAGAATTTAATTACTTTTCTTAATTTTGCATTGTATCTTTAATATTTGCTAGTTTCGTCTTATAGTTTTTCTAATACAAGTAATCTTTTAGCCAATTCTTTTAATTTAAAATTCTTGAGGTTGTATTGAGGTTGATAGAAATCTACCATAGAGCAACCAGCATAGAGATTTTGTTTTTGAGATGAACAGGTTATTTTTTCTACACTTCAAATAAATAAGTATATATTCAGGATGTGAATGATATCGGATTTTATCTAAAAGCATAGCTGAGCCTAAATTTTATGACGTAAAATGAATCTGAAATTGAGGCTCATTGATGAGGTTATTTTAAGTGCAAATTATAAACTCATTTTCTACCTTAGGTGTATTTTTTTAAACATCTCAAACTCAAAATACCCCATAATGTTTGTAAAGTAAAATTAAAACAAATTTGTTCACCATGACCGATAAATAGTTTAAACACATATATCAATGTTCAAATAATCTTTTGATTATGTTCTTGTCTTGAAAGCTTAATCCAAATTCGATACGATTTCAAAATTTTTCTTTCAGTTCACTAACAGTAGAAAAAGTTTTTCGAAAAATAATCTCAAATGCTATATAGGGTATGATTTGTTATTAATATACAGCAAATGATTTTGAAAATGATTACAATGTTATTAATTAGTTTAATGTTATCGTAACTAAAAATGTGAATTAAAAAAAAAAGCTCATTTTTATGTACTTATAGGGCCTTGCACAAATAACCCGTGCAATAACGGAGGGAAGTGCACAATGTACTCAAAAGTACCAAAATGTGATTGCTTACCTGGATTTTATGGAGAGAAATGTGAAAAGGGTAACCTTGAAATTTCTTATCACGTCTATTTTTTTTCTTTAAATCTACAACAAAAAGGATGTGTTCTGTAGTAATCCTTCGTAGTATGGATTTTTTTTTTAAATTTTCCCCATGAAAAAAAAGGTATGCTTATTAAGACTCAATATCTTGCGAATATCTGCATATATTCGTAACTGAGCCATGGAGTAATGAGCGAGCCGTGACAGCTGGTCACAGAATTACATTTTTGCAAATTTTATCCTTTCCCTCGTAAAGCCACCACATCAAAATTCTCTGTCGTTTAGGCGTCGTTGCACCGGTTTGTGTCCCGGGTCCAGTGCTGGGCAATATACTCCAATGGTTCACATATATTATAGTTTTAAATAAAAGCATTTTGCCAATACATTAATCGAAACGGAGTAGGCGATTATGTAGGATTTATCAATTCCTACTTATCGCTCGGATTGTATTTATAAAAAAAAATTAGCTTATGAAATCCACATTATGTGAATCGATAAGCAGAAATAAATGTGAATTAATTTTACCCGTTGATGAGACTTTATTGAGAGTTTTTTTTTCTTTTACTTTTAAAAATTTCTACGTAAATATTCAAATTTGTAACTGGCAACATATAATCTCTCTCTTCCTTCTTGACATCTACACTCACGCGAGCTTATGAAGAAATGAAGATATCGAGAGAAAAATCAAATTTTCTACTACAAGGGATTAAATAGTCAATGTTTAATGCCAAAATGGTGAAAAAAATCGCAAAAAACAGTTAAATTTGCTATGACGTTTGAACAAAATGTAATTCTGATCAGCGTTCTCAAAGAGATTTCTCGCCTGAATTATCTAACAGATTTTTTTTACATAAACATTTGAGTTCCCAATTTTTTTTAAAATTTTTCTATCAGTTTGTCTTAAAAGAAAAGTGTTAGTATTTTGAGGACGTTGGAAAAAAATATTTTATTTGATGATGCTGTTGATAATATTTCTAAACTGGCAGTAAATTTGTTACTTTAAATAACATTCCATGTTTTTATAAATGCATCATTTAATTTTTCTTGATCACTTATTGTTTGGATGGAAGTTTGATACATACAAATATCTGCCCACCTTTAATCTTTCCGAAGATGATATACACCCAGTAGTAGTATGATTAACAGTAAATTACATTCATAAGCAATATAGTTCGTTCACCAGGAGTTGGCACTTGGCTCCACCTCCTCGGACGCAGAGTTCATTTCAGAGCGGGAGTAAAAAGAGAAACATCTCCGCTTTTGAAATTGAGACAACCCTTAATGCGCGCCAAACACAAAAGTGAACTTTTTTCCAGTCACTTACTTTGCTTTATCATCTGTTATTGTACCTTTCGTTTCTCTAGATAGTTAAACATATTTTAAATTTAAAAACTGCTGTTTTCCCAGCGAAATGTCTCAAAAAGGACAAACTATTCACTCAAAAGTGAGAAATATCATAAAAAATGGAGCGAAGTATCATCAAATTTACGAAATATTTAATGTTAAAAAAATGCAGACGAAGTTTGCGAAATAAATATTTTTGCCATACGATCGCCAAATAGCAACCTTTTTCAGGATTGCTCACAATCTTCTCCCGAAAATAGCGAAATAATATCGTCGCATACCACGTGATGAAGGCGGAGCTAAGTGCCAACTCCTGGAGATCGAGCTATAATTTACTTTTTATTTTGTGTAAAATTAAATCAACTTATGTCGTGTAATTATCCATATTTATATATGTATGTGAAATTTATTTAAATGTAGTGGTGGTTAAAATCATTTGGAATTTAGTTCATAGGATGCAAAGAATAAATAGCAAGCATACATTAAATGTAAAACTACTACTTTAAATACAAAAATAAAATTTTACTCAAAATGCGTAAAACTTAGCATGTATGCATATTAGATTATTATTTAAATTGAAGTAGTTGCATAATTCGGAATTCTGCAAATTGCTTTGAAATAGGATTGTTTGCTGCAGATTGAATATCTTTTTTCGGACTTAAGGAATCTCTGAATTGGATTCTACTAAAAAAACTTGCAACTTCTATTTGTTTTAAAATTTTCTGTTTCAATTTACTACATCTGGAAAGAAATGGCAAATATTTTAGGGTAGGCGCTAAGACACGATTTTGATTTCTTGCATTTGGTATAATATCGTATTTCAAAAAATAATAATATGAATTAAAAATGCGACAAAGCAGATTACTAATTTTTTTATAGAATGTATTTTAATCTATTTGAACATGTATAGATATTTGTGCAAATTTTCATTAACAATTGTTTTTATTGTCTGCAGACGTCTGCTACTTAAGAGATGTTTGTAAGAATGGAGGTACGTGCCGACCTGATGGAACCAACAAGTTCAAATGTGAATGTAGGCCACATTATTACGGAACATTTTGCGAGAATGGTAAAATTTTAATTGGATGTTTCAAGCGATTTTCAATAGTTTTAATACATTTATGACTTTTTTAAATTATTAGAGAGCAGATTCTACTTAAAATGTATCATTGCATTTTTCACTGCGACACATCTAGACTGTTAATAAATGAGAAAAATTGAATATTTGAATTCACTAAGTTGTACTCGTTAGGGGATAGATCTAAAATTTTTTTTCTTTAAAATTTCGATAAACAACAAAAAATTAAAATAATTAATATCACAAGGAATTTATTATTAAAATTTTGAAGCAAATGCATTTTTTAATATTGCCGGGAAGATACTTACATTTGTTAGACGAATAAAATTTGAACAAATCGTTGAACTTTTGAACTTTGTTTAATCCCAATAAGTTGTTTAAATAACTACAAATCTTAACCAATCTCATCTATGAACTTTAAAATCGAGAAAACTTGCTGACATGGATGTAGGAATACCTTAATTGTTCTTACAGCCCCTTGTTGCTTTGTCTCCTCCAAGGAAAGTCAAATCTTCTTCTTGGACATCAATTTCTAAATGTTAGTCTAAAGTTGAGTTCCTGCTTCAGTTAGCATTCTGACCCGTAAACTGTTGGAAAATAATGTTCAAACTTATCTCATATAACTGACGGATAAGTGAACAGACCTCATTTAACTTAATTCACCACACATAACTTGATGATTGCAACTAATAGATCTATTATGGAAAAAAATGAAAGCATTAAAAGGCTAACAATCGCATTTTGCTAGTAAAGTTTTACATTTTACAGCAGATGAAACTATACGCTTAACAGGACTGCAAACGTACACAAAATTTAAATGTTCTATTGATGAAAAGGTGAAAGTTCTGATTGACAATTATTAACAAAAATTTCAAATTGGAAGTGCTGTAATAAGCACAGAGCATAGAAAATAAATTACGATTCCCCAAAGAATGAAACTGTGCGCAATTGCAGTAAAATAGAATTCCGTTTTAAACTGTCGTTTACGGTGCAGTGTCATCTTTCGTTTATGTGAACAACAAAGTAGAGCTTTCAGAGCTTTACATTGCCAACTTTTGCAACAAATTTCTCTTTCTTTTTTTCACCTGTAAGTTTCTGAAAATTTCGAAAACCAAATAACTTTTATCAGGTACACTTCTTTTGGATATTTGAATGTATATAGAATCTACAAATAAAACCTTTATAACTCTACCTGAAACAAAATAATCCATGAAAACCAAAGCGGAAGTAGTGAAAATAATGAAAAGTTAGACAATATTTAAACAAAAAACGCAGATTATATTTAACAAAATAAAAAACTGCGATTATAAAGCTTCGAGTATTTTATGAATGTTTACTGTATCCCCCCTAAGATTGATGGTTTTCAACAATAACTTATGTTTTTTAGTCAAACGAATGTGCTTAGAAGGAGGTAAAAACAAAGAATGCTTGAAGCTTAATGCTCGATGTATTGAAAGACTAGATTTAAGTGAAGGTTATGCTTGTGATTGTGAAAACGGGTACGATAAAGATGAAACGGGTTTCTGCATTCGTAAGTATTTTCAATTATTGTTTATTTATTTATTTTTTTTAATTGTTGAGTTCAGCTATAAGATCAGGTTGCATGTAAAGCAACTTATGAAAGCTCATTCCAATAAAAGCAGATTTTTTTTTTATATTCATGAAATAGTAAATTGAAATCATGAAATCTTGAAATCTAATTTAATTTTTATATCAAACAAATGCCGTATTAAAAAGAATGAAGAAAAATGCATAAAACTCTCAGCCAACTGCATAATATACGAAACTTATCAACCCATTTGCAAATGTCCCCCATTGTTTCAAGAAGATGCAATATTATGCATCAATATTATGTTTTGTTAATATTTAAAATAAAAATTGAAAACCTCTAACGCAAATTTTTAGCATAAATTCTTCTTTAAAAAAATTATTTGGCACTTTTTGAAGAAGCTGAATCTTTGAAACTTAACCTCTTGGTTTTTTCTTATTTGTGCGTCATTTGTTTTCTCCACTATCTTAATACTTCGAATCTCGTAGCAAAAAGGTATCTTCAACATGAATGCCAACTTACTTCATTTTATTTATATATTAGTGCAACAAACATTTGCAGGCTTGTAAGCTCAATTAAGGCTTACAAACCATTGTCAAGTAGGACAGGTTTGCCCAATACAGAGAAGGGCACGGCAAACAATTCATCCAGGGTTGCGGCGTGATTCCAACCCGCCTCCTCTATGCTCAACAGAGCGTTTGGAGGGAGATACCGTTCGGCCAGGTAGGCCCCCTAGTTTTACTTTGAGGAAATATTATTTCTGGTAGTAAAAACATCTAATTCGAATTCTTAAATTTTATTCAAAGTTACATTGCTCATCGTTAAATTTAAATAATTCAAAAATTGATAAAATATGCAAGTTTGTTAGAGTTGATTTGTAGGGAACCCTTTTTAATGCATTAGCGAGAGGGAAAATTTAAGCTCTTTTGATCCTTTATTCAAGGATACCTAATAGACTTAATAATTGCCTAATAAATTGTGAAAATCTATTAAAATAAATTAAAGTCTATAGTTTTAATTTTAAAATAATTAAGCTAAATAATATTTATGTACTTCATCAATCTCTAGAAAACGAAATTTATCTTTGACAAAGTATGGAAATCTCGTGTCTATAGTTCTGTTTTAATTCTATACTTTATACCCAACATAGTTTATTTTTTAGAAGTCTCAAATACACCGGAAGCAACTGAACCAGAAAGGATTACTTCAACAAATTGTGAGTATGCCTTCGGGTATTTCTTTCTCTTCAAATTATAAATATCTGTGTCATTTTAAAATGAGCTATGTGTCACAAAATTGCATCTTCATTGTCGAAATATATAAACCATATTTTGAGCCTAAATTTTCAACTAATTGCGCTCACATTTTCCATATTAAATATTCACAATTGGATAAAGACTGTTATTTGCAAAAATATGCCATTGTATTCTAATTGGTAATACTTTTATATAAATTTCCCTTAAAACCCTTGATATGAAATGTACATATCAATTTGCAAATAGTTATATCTTTAGTTATATGAGAGACAGAGAAAGAGAGGTATGAAATAAAACTGTTGGAACTAATTGAAAATTATTGCAAAATTATTGCTTTAAAATTTAAAAAAATATTTTTTAAAGACCTAGTGAAATATGAGTAATGAAAGTAATTCTTGTATATTGCGAATACTTCGGGTAAGATGAGGTAATTTGACTTGATTTTTCCCTCAAAAAAATCACTTATAAAAAAAAATTCGTGCATCTATGACTTTTTTAAGAATGATACATTACACGTAACTAAGCAAATAATATCGCACCTTGGCAAGTGTCATATTTCTAAAATGCAGCATTTGAGACAAATCAACTTAATACGATAACCCTTATTCTGAATTCGACTCAGAACTGACACAACTGCCCTCAGCTGGATAAATTGCGAGTTAGAGATGTGACACTTTTTGAGCTTGAAGGAACACTTCAAACATATTTTTTATTGACATAACTTCAAAATTGCTGTTTATTTACTTGAGTCACTTTTTTTGCAAGGGTGCGATATCTTGATTAAATCTGACAGTTTTTGGGTCGAACAATTTAGTTTCAACACGCTTTCGAATATTAGATACTCGGTTTTACCCTACTTTTCCTTACATTTTTTTTAAAAAAATTATTTCTAAAATTCATTAAACACGTTGGCTACTTAATATTGAGATTTACAAATTTTAAGTTTTAGAGTGAGTTTTTTTTGTTAATGTTCATTTCTTCATATGTATTTTATTTAATTTATTTAATTTTTGTCTCTTATTATATCTGTTTTCTAGGAAGTTTTTACTTTATTGATTGTGATTGTGCTTTTAAGTTCTTCTGATCATAAATTTTTTAAAAATAATAAATTTCGGATGAAAAAGTTAAACATAATAAAAACATAAGGGATATTTTGAGAAAAATGTTATTAAAAATATATATTTAATTTCATATTTCGAGCCTCACCCCATTCTCAAAGAGCTGTCCCACTCTCAGGGTTTTTTCCTACCCTCAGAGTGTCATCGCAGCATCAGGGGATCGGATCGAGGTTGATTGCATTTTTAGGTTTTTGATTTGATGTTAGGTTTTATTCGAGTAATTTAACCGTTTCCATGATTTCAATCTCTTCGTACCAGCGTCATTCTCAGATTATGAAAGATTTCTTGCCTTGAATAAAAATAAAAAAAACGCGCATAAATCGAATAAATCATGAATTATGGAATGAATAAACTTTTGGTAACAATAATTTTGATAACAATAATTTTCAAGGCTTAGTTCAAGTATAAAATTAAGTAAAACTTGAATACTTATTAAAACTTAAAATTTGCAATTTTGCTTTTAAAAAAAATGGAAAACATTAAAACAGAAGCAACACTTATGTGTATTTCATTTTACTACCTTTATTATATAAGAAATTTAGAGATAAAGGAGTAAATTCAACTGCCTGTTCTAAATTGAAATTTATTACTAAGGATTGCTGCCTTTGTCTTGGAGGATAAGTTTTTTTGTCACTATTTCTCAACCAGTTGAAGCTGTCATGACTTTCAGATTGATAAAATTACAAGATTACATTTTCTCAAGAACAGAAAATATCTTATTCTAATTAAAGCATACAAAACTTTTATTTTGCTTCAAAATTACAATGAATGTATTTATTGAGAACCTTGATTACTAAATATTTTCAAATTGATCATTAATGTATGAAAATTTTTAAGACTACATTCAGCTAAAAATTAGCATATTATCTGATATAATTTAGCTATAATTAGGCCTTACTTTAAAAATTTAATGGCCAGGATGTTTTAAAGATATATTTTATCTATGGTAAAACTTAATAATACGTGCATTTTTATACAGTTTTACTTAGAAAATACAAAAACACGTGTTTTCGACAGCTGCAAATAACTAAGGATTACCAAGCAATGATCACAAAAGTATTGGAAACTTCGCCCAATTTCAATTGCAATTACATTGGAAGATAATTCGAGCAATAATTATGATAAGCAATCAGTTATTTTACATTGACTCTTAAAAAAATCAGAAAAACGTTAAAATTTTTTTAAAGATCTTTAAATCAAGGCTTTTATAAAAATGTTTTGTAATGTATGATAAGTAAGTAGGTTTATTGTTGTTCAGATTTAACTATTAAAAAGTTTTCTGTTTCAGCTCATGAATCAACTGAATCAACTATTCCCCCTAAAACGGATATTTCCTTAAAAACAACATACTCAAGTAAGCCTATCTTTTCTTATCTTTTTTGTGTCTACTGAAAATTTTTTGTCTGCTGTACTAATATCAAATCTGCTATAACCCCAAAACCAATTATACTTGGGCCCTGTAACTAAGACATAGGCTACAAAAAGCAATCATATCCCCATATACTAAAACTCTTTTAAAAATTTTAATTATTTTTCATTTCTGGAAAGCTGATAAAAAATGATTTTATTTGCCTTAGTTCAACATTAGCCATTGTAATAAATTAAACTGTAGACAATTCTGTTCAGGAATTTATTTCACTCCTTATAATATTTAACTATATCAACTCATCGTAAATCAAATTGGAAAGCTACGTCAATGAATTTGTATTTCTAAAGTTATCTGAAACCATGTGTTGCTTTGCTTATAATTGTGCTTTTAAAACACTTTTGTATAAAAATAAGTAATTTAAAATAAATAGTGATTGAAATAAAGAAATATTATTTATGCAGTAAACGACAAAGGTTAATAGAAAAATGGTACTTTATAAATACCGTACAAAAATCCCTATGCTATTATTGACTCCATTAAACTTAATTAATTTTAGTTATGACTAATACAGGTATTATGGAAATAGATGTGATTTTTTATAAATATAGTTATTGTTGCAACAGTCGTTTTAGGGTCCAACAAAAGAGCTATTTCCAGAGGAAATTGTTTGATTCTGGCGAATTTAAACTACCATGAGAAGGCCTAAATCAGCAGCATCATATTAAATGATACTTACCACAGCTAATGGTTATTTTGTTGAACTGAAAATTTTAAAATTTGATCAGACTGCGTAGGGACCTAGGGGGAGCTGTGAAACATTTCATTGTTAGTTCAAGTTTTATTTTAATTAAAGTGTGTGATTGAAAATGTCATTCTTTATACTATGTTTTCAAACAATTTTGTTTTTAATTAATTTTGTTTTTGTTACAATTTATGATTCAAGACATAATGTATCTCGCGTCTTTAATCAATTTTGTTTTTTTAATTATAGCGCGTGATTAAGGACGTCATTCTTTATCCCGCGGTTTCAAACTAATTGTTTTTAATGAGATCAATCAATCAATCTTTATCTTGCAGTTTCAATCAATTTTATCTTCAATTACAGCATGTGATTGTGGACTTCATTCTTTATCTTGCGATTTCAATCACGAAGGGAATAAAATTTGTTCCTGTGAGACTGGTTTTTCACAAATGAATGATGTCTGCGTTGGTAAGTTATGTAACTCTTAAATCATGTTTACAGTATGTGTGATTCACTTCGTCTAAAACCGGTATCTGTCAATGATATACACGTAATATTTTATTCGTGTACTCCTTTTAATTTTACACTCCTTTCAATTTATTCCTCACTAAAATGCGAAGCTCAAGAGCATTGAATTTGATTTATAAAGAAAACTGATTTTCTTTGAAATTTGTAGTATTGATAAAATTAATCTACTCATCATGACAATCATGAAAACATGGTTCAACATAATTTACGTGTATTTTTTGATGCATTTGATTATTATGCTAAATTACAAAAAAAAAGCGAATTTCGAAAGGGAAGAAATGATTATAACATATGAGATGATAACTGGAAAAATAGTCATCTCTCTTACCCTTGTTAGGCTAAATAATGTCATTATGTGTTTATGTTGAAAACGGACGCGGTTAATTTGACTGACTTTATTTTGATTTCTGTCTAATTTTAACACGTTAATTTTTACAGAGATGCCAACTTCTCTGGATTCGACAAAATATTTTAAAAAACGGTAGAGAAGAAGTACCAACTAAAATTAGCAGACTGGCGGTTAATTTTGCCGACTTTTTAACAGGCTCCATACGGGCTTACTGAAACAAAGTGGCATATCGCGAAAGCCTTTGAATTATTTAGAAAATTTGAATTTATTAATGAGTAAAAATAAAAAAAAATTGAATTTATTAAAATAAGTATCATTCATTGAAATACTACCACTCGAAAATATTTATTTGATGTCGGGAGCAAGTTGGCCACCCCTATTCATATATACGTTAATTATCTGAGTCCCAGCCCCGTGAATAGGCTCTAGCTCATTCATTTGATTGATATGAAGTTAAAATTGACGAAGCATAAGTTAGATGAGGGGGAGGTGGATATAAACACGACTTGCGGAGAAAACATCAAAAATAAATTTAAATAATTATGAGTTCTACCTTTTAGGGATTTTTTTCTTGAGCATGAGTTCGCAATTTTGCTTATAGTGTAAATATGTATTCTTTATTTTAAAATAAGAAGTGGGGAATTATGTCTAATTATTAAATTGCCGCCATCCACAAACAAAACTGCTAACAAAATAATTTGGCTACCAGTTATAATTTTTTACCCTGATTATTTCCACCCTGAGAACTCACCCGTCTCCAAAAGGTTGAGTGATTAAAAAATTTCAAAAATCTAATTTTTATGTGCAAGAACTCCTGAGTTGGAAGCTCTAAGTAAATAATTAACTTATAATTATTTTTTTATTATGTCTCTTGATAAAATAGAAGCAACTTTTCTTGACGAGGTATTCTGTACTTCGCAGAGCAAGTTTTACTCTTTTTATAGATATTAATAAATAATAAAAACTAAAAGTAAATAATAATTAAAAATTAAAAATCCATTAATAATTAAAATAAATATTTAATACATAATAAAAACTAAATAAAAAATTTATATTAATAAGTTTGAAAATATTCTCAATATAATTTTGAACGATTTGATAAAAAAACTCTTTTAATAGCAGTAATGTTTAATAGCGACCAAAAATAAATACAGAATAAAGACTTTCTAAAAACAGAATAAAAATAGTTTGCCAAGCAAATACTAAAAATTTTCAAGTTTCCTGCCCGCTTTGTGTAGCTTTTCATGAGCTTCCAGTAACGTATCATAATTGTGTAAAAATGTAACAAAAACGCAGCTTTTAATTGTTCTGAACAGATTGCTATTGTGGTGAGAAATCTGTAAACTGTTCTTTTGGAAGAAACTTGGAAAAGAAATGCTGGTGCAATAAAGGTTATGGCCAAATGCATGGAGCTTGTAAAAGTAAGCTCTGTTTTTATAAATATTTATTGCTAAAATTTATTGTTTTGCCATGTTTTTTGTAAAGAAATAATATTATTTACAGAGTAATATAACAATATTTTTTTATATATTCTGTAACACTGAAAAAATATTTTTTTTAAATATATATTTGCAGTACCAATAAAGTATTTATTGTAAAACTGGTACGAGTCACTTTTTTTGACGCTGTTATTAAAGGCGAAAAAAAGTAATTGTAAAATAAACTCATTTGTAATCAATATCACATAAACTATATTTTTTAATTTCAGTTTTCAACTATTAGAACTAATTATTAGTGTATTAATTTGTATTTTAGAAGGTCAGAAATTCTTGCAGAAAACTAAAAATGTAATAACATATGTGTGTTAGCAAGATAGTACTTCATCAGGGGACACACAGCCTGTCAACACACCTTTCTATCGTCAGTGGTAATACCAAAAACTGACTGTGTTCCGAGACCCGATAATGGATAAACAAAATAAGAACAAACAATTCGAAAATTTGAAATGCAAATGCAATGAAAAATTAATGACACACATACACAATTAAAAAGTACACATTAAGACATAATAATAAAACTCCGACATATAAGATTATTATTAGTAGTATTTTTTAGTAGTCTCACAATAAGACGATCGTATAAAAATATCAGTAGTGTCCTTTTTGTTTCTTACGAAAGCCGTGTAATGATGAAGCACATGAAATATTTTTTTTTCTATTTTTTTTTCATTTATGCTCAACCACAAATTTTTTAATGATTTAAAACTTACCTTTCTGAGGAAAGTGCTGGTACCTGTATATTATGTAATAGTATGTTTTTATAGGTTTACCTTCAATAAAGCTTGAAAATACTTAGTGTTTTCACTTCAAATACAAACATAAACAAAATAATAATTATTATAAAATGAATGCTACGCGAATAAACTGTGCTACCACTTTTTACTTTTTAAAGTGAAAAAATAGCAAAAGTCCCATTTGTAAGGACGGTAGGCATAAATAGGTCAACTGAAAGCCTCCACGTGGTTTCCTGTAGGTAGTCCAATCATACCACTATGAAGGTAAACAAGCTAACGGAAGAGCTATCTAAATATATATTTCTCTTACACGGCGACAAAAAAAACCTTCATTACAACTTCCCGAATGGCAACGCTAGAAAATCGACCAATGATTGCCGCTAAAAATGTCACATGCCAAATCTAGCTGAGATGGCTCAACATATAGCGCTTTTAAAAACGAAAACTAAAATAACCAGAGAGAGCATAAGCTAGGCAGAAGTGAGTAGTCTTTCCCGATAGATCTCTATTTTAGTATTTTGTCGAAAACGCTTTTTTTTCACGAATTTATATATTACGAATTTATTTGACGATTTTTGATTTACATCACATATTTATTTGTTTTACTAGAATTTTTTTTTATGCAGGTTTTTCCATTGCAATTCACTTATTTCAATTTTTAATAGACGTAATTATAGCCAAAATTTTACCCTTTTTAAAGAGATATCAGTTTCAGAAATTTTATCTTAAGATTTTATACTATAGCACATTTCTAATAGGTTTAACGAATTGCATGTCATTTGGCTTCAAATTTATTTTAATGACTTAGTATTTGCTGAAAAGATGTAATTTTTTTTTAAAAAAAAGTTGTTACATGTATTTGAATGATTACAAATACACAAAATTCTAAGAACTTAAAACAATGTACCTAATTTAATAGCAAGCGTAGCGAGCTTGGTTTTTCAAAGGAAACCATATAAGAATGCGTAGCAATTTTCAGGGGTTGGCGAGCGTTAGCGAGCAGAGGGCACAGCCCACTAGTTTTTTATAAAATCTAATGAAAATAAGAAAGTGATAGAAAATACATGTCTAAAAATTTGTTTAATTTATTGAATATGATTGCTTTGTATTATATAAGTTTTTCTCAATTACTTTAAAAAAAATAATTCCCATTAAGTTTTACGTTTACGTAAATATATCCTACCCCCTTCTTCACTAATTTCTTTTTATCCTAACTTAGGTGACGGAGCAGATAGCCCATCTGGCTACGTACTCCGTATCAAATGTTTAAATCGGTACTTTTAAAACAGAGTTTGGTTTTTAGATAGTCTGATCAGACTATACTTATAAAACACCCAGTGAAGAATTTTTTATGTAGGATATGATGGTCAAAACCAGCCATTTACTTTTTTGAAAGTCTCACTAAAAATTTGAACTACCTTTGCAGCTTCGAAATCAATGAGCTACATAGAAAAGCCTTACATAGACAAATATAGAGAGATAATGCATTAAGCAATTTTATTTAGTTTGAATTTATTTGGGATAGTGAAAAAGTTATCTATTGGTGTTATCAGGTTAAAAAGTGATAGCGAAATATGCATATTTTCAGAAAATACCTTGCCGAGTGCGAGTGGTAGTATAGTTAAAGTATTAATATTTTAATCAATTTGAAATATAAGAATTACGTCCACCATCTCTTATATAACGTTTTAGAATAGGAACCAGTTTTTTTTTTTGGTGAATTTAAACAAGCAATTAATCTTACTTAATTGCAGTGTGAGGATTTCAAGTGTAATATCAGTTTTGTCCTGAAATATGAATATTTTTTTAAGAATATTCTTTTTAGTTTAGTTTATCTTTTACTTGAATGTAAAAGTTTATAAAGAAAGTATAGATTTATATATACATATAAATCTTGTCTGCTGTGCTAAATACGAGAAATAGGAAGAAAATAACGCTGCGGTGAAAATAGTGTTAAATACAAGACAAATATGACTTTAACTTATCGCTTCACAATCAGGAATGTATTATCAAATAAGTGAGGAAACTTGGTTGAATTTTAAAAATTTCTTGTTAGGAATATACAGTTTTAAATTGCATAAAAATTGTATCTTGTTTAGAGAAACTGACTGTAGAGTCAGAATCTATGATGCGTAAGCGTTAAAAATTCTTACGCAATAGAAGAAAGTGCTCCAAAGTATTATTTAAATAAAATAAAAGGGCGAATGCTCAGTGCTGGTAGCGATGAAGAGATTACGTGAGCGATAAACATTCAGGTGATATTTCTTCAAGTGTTATCAACCTAAAAAAGTGGAATTCACATAAACTCTAACCAGAATTTAAAACCAGAATTCATAAAATTTTGTAACCGGAAACTAAATAAATAAAATTAAAATTATTAAATAAAACTATAACTAAATAAAACTATTTTTTTATCAGAAACATGCAGCTATGATGTAGATTGTCAAAATGGTGGTATCTGTAAACATAATAGCAGTGATGGTTTTTGCGAATGTCATGCGGATTACAGTGGAGACAGATGTGAAGTCAACAATGTTTGTAGGCATTTAGACCACATTTGTGGTGAACATGGCGGCATATGTGTGATACACGATGGATTACCTCAGTGTGAGTGTCCTCCTGATAAAGAATACCAAGAAGGGGTTTGTAAAAGTAAGAAAAAATATTTTTCGTAATGCAAGTTTTCTATATTAGAATTTAGTGCTTAATCGAAAATATTTTTTATGTACTATAAAAATGTATGCATGACGAACTTACTTAGTTTTAAAAGTAGTTATATATTTAAACCTAACTAAAATTAACTAGCTATTGCATCTGATTTCAAAATCAAACTATCAGGCTTCAATTCAATTGAAATAGTTATTGTTTTAAAACTATCTTTAAATACTGGTTTAGTTTATTACGAATAACATTGTTAAATATGAAATTTAGCTTTTTATTAATTGTTAGTTTGCAATCACATATCATCATATTTTGATAAATACAGTGACGAAAATCAACCAACGGAGCATGGCGTTTGGTAGGTGTTGATTCATCATCAACACCCACAAAATATTTATAATAATTTCTATTTCTTTAAACGGATTGATACATCAATACTAAGAGAAACATTTAATTTAAATTTTCAATTGCAGAATCAATTGAAAAAAAAACAGGTTTCTCATTCAACGAGGCTTAAATTTAAACTTAATAAACTGTTGGTAATTAAATATTCTACCCTTTAAATAATTTTAAAATCAGAAAATTATGTTTAGTTGAACTAAAATTATAGTACAAGTGATTAACTACTCAGAGTTAGGATGCAAAGATATTGGAAAATCGGTATACTAAGTTGGAATCTCTGCTATAATCTTCTTATTCAGGGTGTCATACTGAGACTGTATGGCATTTCTAGGAAACTTATTAACACAGCTTCACCGCTATGCACAATTCATTGACATAAGTTAATAGAAAGTAATGAAGCACTACTTCATCGGCAACCAATGAACACACGTATTTCAGTGAACGCAGTTTCAATGCATTTCATTGGCACGAAATATTAGTAAGTGATAATGCGCCAATCAATGAGCAAACATTGAGCAGACGGTTTCGATTGTTCAAAAATAATTGAGGGTTCTGGATGGTCTAACAAGTTATGAAATTAAGCAAGGTCAAGACACTGCAAGAAACATGCGATCAGTAAACATTGGCAACTCTGGCAGGAAAAAAAACTGTTTTCATTCGTTTGAAACATCATGCAGAGTTTGTATGGAGATTCGGGGATCCTCAGTCAATATAGCTTCAATTAAATGCTAAAGTTTATTGACCGGAGTTATTAGTAAGAGATGGGATGACAATCATTCAACAACCATTAACCACACGTTTTCTATTATTCAGAAGAAAGTGTCGGTCATGGCAACAGTCAAATATATTCTGGATTAAGGAAAGTCAGGACAGTGCAGGCAAGATGCTGTAGTTTATTTTCCTGCTTAAAAACATAGTTGGTGAGATCTGGAAGATAGGCCGGAGCAGCTGGTCATAACACGTTTGTAATGTAAGGGTTACAATGAATGTGCTAAGAACGCAAAAAAAAAAAGAAGTGGTCGACACATTTATCATTTGTGCTGGAGATGAGAGAAGGCAAAGTTGGCAGCATATGTTTCTTACAATTACGCATATCAGAATTGGGATGTGGTTGTGTGAACCCTTGTGAATATTCTGATAAAGTGTCTATTATCTCAGCAGTTCACCGATACTACCGAGCCTTCTTGCCTCGCCAAACACTCCATAGAGCAGAAGTGGCGTCTTCGAATCCTGCCACATCAATGGTTTTATAAATTCGGCAAAAAAATGATAAAAAATTTCTTAACTTTTACATATTAACAGGCTATAAAAAAATTGCCTATATCAATATCTCGCATAAGCTCTTCAATATAAATAGATTGCTACGGCATGGAAATAATTTTAAGCAAATGTTAGAAAAATATTATGGAACTTTTTGAAACTTCATTGGTTCTAATTTCACTAAAAATGTTATAAGAAAACAGTTCTAAACTTTAGATTGTTTCTCATAATATAAAAATATTTTCTGTTTTATAGGAGATAAAAGATTTTGTTTTCCCTAGATTTTCAGTAATTTTTAATTGTTTTAAACCATGGCAACCCTTACATAATGAAGGATTTTTAGCTTATGGTTCATATCTATAAAGTAATAGCATTTTAGGACATGCTTATGTATTTTGAATAAAGTTAATTTTATTCATATATTTTTTTCCAGCAATTTGTGATGCATCAAAATGTATTCATGGACAATGTGAAATCTTTGGCCACTCTTATAAATGCAGGTAAAATTTAAATTTATACCCATTTTAATTGCCCCTCTTCTTCTATTCTAGTTTTCCTGGCTTATTTTGGTTCAATTTAATGTTTTTAGTTTCAAAATTTAGTTTTAAATTTATTTTTATAAAATTAAATTTAGATTACATTTATTCAAAAAATCATTTATTATATACATTTTAATTGCCCAAATAAACTTTTCTTATTTTCCAGCCAATGAATAATTGAAGTGTCTGAGTTCCAGAAATAGCTGGAAAGCTAAAGTTAAACATTTTTAATATTTTCGAGACACAAATTAGAAATCGCATTTACATTTCCTATGAGATACAACGGATACGGAATTTTAAAACCATCGTTTAACAGCCGACAAAATTATGGACTTACGACTATTACTGTTCATTTCCTTACCCTTGTAATTTTGAACCCAATATAGAGGACAAGGGAACTCCAGGATCAAGTATTGGGAGAAATTTGCTTTCGTGCAATGCTTTTGTTGATGGCACTTACCCGCATTTGCATTACATGGAGAGGATAACCACGAAAACCTACCACGGTAACTAGATGGCAAGAGGACTCTAACCCAGTGTCCGTCCAACACCAAGGATATTTTACGTCAGCGCTGTGGTCGGTGAGAGCCGGATGCGGAATTCGTATCGACCAGCCAAAGCTGGGATTCGAACACGGTTCACTTTATTGACCTTTTCCAGATTTCGTGCAGATAATCGCCCGATCTCTAGGAGAGGTTTTGATGGCCTTTCCTGGAGTTTTCACTGCATTTCAAATGCCATGATAGAACGGAAGAAAAGTAGTTCATTGTATAAACTGTTGAATGAATCACATGTAGCGGTATCAAAATTAATTTTAAATTAAATATATTAAACAAAGAAACAAACATTTAAATATAAAATTCATTAACAACCGAAATTTTTTTCGCAATGCGTCGAAAATTAGCAGCCTTGTGTAAATAATCAAAATATTTTGATTTCAATCTAATACGATGAGATTTCATTTTTTTAATTGCATAATACCTAGTTTTAAGGACAAATGTTCTATCATCTTTGAGGTAAAAGTATTTCTCACCCATCTGCAGAAAAAGGGTTAAACTATACTTTATTAATGAGCTGATCAACTGAGATGACACTGGGCAACAACTACCTTATCCATTATAATCCAATTTAGGTGTGGAAATTTCAAATCCAAAAATAGTTTTGTTTCCAAAAGCTATTTTTTAAAAATTTTATTTTTAATTTATTTAAATTTTGATTTCTCAGGAACTATTTGACCAATTTTGCTAAAAGTATTTTGCCTTGTAAAAATACTTTGTTTAATATGATATAAGAGGTCAATTCAAAATTTTTTCGACCAGTAAAAATAAAATAATAAAAACATAATAAATACTCACAAAGACTTATCTTTTGCCTGGAATTATTTGTGACTAAACAAATTTTATAAGCTTGCGCAAAAATGTTTCAATTCGGTGAAATATGCAGAAAGTAAAATTAACATTAAGGGGTCCAAACGTTGGAGCGTTCTCCTGACCAAATTGTATGGACTATATTTCCCAAATTGCAGCTACCCCTAATATTTTGGGGGTGAGAAACTCGAATCCGTCAGGAAAAAGGTATATTTATTCAGAGAAAGTACGTTTTTGTGTCTGATTTCGTAACTTAAAATATCGTCTGCACTCATTACTTAGTATATATTTGTGGTCACCCCCTCAAACCATTAAGATAGAGTCCTAGAAAGGTATGTTCGACCATTAGATCAAAAGTTATTAAAGGTTGGTCCATTTTTTTTTTGCGTACTGTACAATGCTATACAGAATGAAGGGGAGAGTGGGGTCAATTGTAATATTTTTTACTTAACTATTTTTAACTAACAAAAAATCCAATATATTATTAGTATTAATTGACAGACGAGTAAAGTAGACTATCCTCTACTAGAAAAAAAAAAAAATACCTGATTTTAAATATTATTATATTAGTTATTAACAATTTTTGACAGTCGTGCACTTGTTACAATTGTCCCCACTTACGGGGTCAATTGTAACAGTTCATAAATTCAACTAAAACATAGTTAATTATACATATTATCATAGTTGTGATATATTTTTTTATTGATCAAAATAGTAGTGATATTTTAGGAGTAAAAATAATAATGAGCAGAGACCTAAAGGGTTAAACTTTTAACTTTAAGGGGTTAAAAATTTTAATTTATGCTGTGAAAGGTGACAAATAAAATAATGCACATGCAACATAATATAAATAATATAGGAAACTATTGGTGGTTCTAAAAGAGTCAAGTAATGGTTTGTAAACATAAGATTATTTATTTTCAGCTGTTACAATCTTCCCTTTACCTATTGTTACAATCGTCCCCAAGACGCCATTTCAGTTTCATTTGTTAAAAACAATGCTAGTTAATTAACAAAACTAATTTTTTTATTGAAATGTTAATTAAGGTGTCCACTCACATATTCGGTTAATAATTTTTATTTGTTTAAACAAAATTGCTTTGTTACAATATAATATTCTAATACCAAAAATGTGCTTACGTGGCGTGAAAATATCTTTTGTGATGTAACTCTTTCAAAAGTACATAAAAATGGTTGCCAGAAGGGGTGTATATGTAGATTTATTAAATACACCTTATGCGCCACCTAGGAACCAAATCTAGAACCCGACACTCGAAATTTTTGTCTGTTACAATCGTACCCTGTTACCATTGACCCCACTCTCCCCTATAGGTTTATACAATTGTCTATTTTTGAAAACGAAACTGAAGGCAAAAATATTATGACTGTAACGCATCGCATCATAAACTAAAATTTACTATCGCCTTCGTCGTACCTCTCCCTAAACAGCGGAAAAGTGGGGACACTTAATAATTACTGGAGGTAATTTCAAAAAAAAATCTGGTTAGTGATGTATTATTAATTAATTAGCGAAAAAAATTGTAGCTTGTGGAGAGAAACCGGTTACAGGTTTGATATCAGAGACGCAAAAGCATCTAACATCTGTTCAAAAATATCATGCAACAGAAAAGAAAAATGTTATCCAATGTTGCTGTTATAACTATGCTTTTTACTGTAAATATGATCTCTATGATTTTTCCTAAATATGATCTTTGTCGTTGCAGGTGTTTTGCTGACTATACTGGAAAACATTGTGATAAAAAATCATTGGAAGAATCACGTGGTAAGTTTAATCCGAGAATTAGTAGAAATCAGAAGAGCTGCGAAGCTTTTTCTTTGCATCCTTCGACTATATGTGAAAAATCCATTGCAGAAAGCAGCACTTTCTATCTAAATCCCTTCCTTAGTTCCTTTTAGCGAAAAGATAGACTAGATGTAAATTAAGTAATATGTTACTTGGAGTCATCAAACATGTTTTTTGGCTGCTTATTACACTTTTTATTGCGATTTGTTCGTTATTGTAGATTTTAAGACCGAGCTCAAAGTTTACGATAAGTACTTTATCTTACGTTTTTATAGTTTAATTTTTCTATATATAAAAAATCAATTACTTACATTTACAAAAAATTGCTTATTGCATTGGTATGTTAAAATTTACCAAGAATAAATTTATTGCACATTGAGTTGCCAGGACATTCTGATTAGTTGGGTATTGGGACCATGTCCAAGAAGTCGTGAGTTCGATCACCGCCGGGTGAAGATTCCCCATGGATAATATGGTGAATGGTGCACGCTAAATCTGTAAGGGTCACAAAGACCTCAAAATTCACATAACGAATACCTATTGGAGTTCGGGATCGGGATAGATCATGTGCTGGTTGAGATTAAAATTACGATCTGCGAAAGTATGAATGGTGAGTGAATGTGTCCTCTCTATAAAACGGACTGTGATAAATGTGTGTGGCTAAAATTTAATTCTTGGTCATAAATGGCACCCATCTTGCTGAAAGGTCATACGTCAACAACTAACATATTAAAATTATGAAGATTATTTTTTTAAAAAACATTATAGAATTACTCTTGAATAATTATTCAGTTAAATTGAACCCGAGCCGAATCGAATCGAGCGCTAAATTTGTATAATAATTATTGAGGTACTTTTTTCCGGTAAGTTTTTACCGGTCATTCATCCTAGTTTCTTCTTCCAATGCTTTTCTTCAGTAGAATTTTTTTTTGGCGTTAACTTCTACCTGTGGTCTACGGGACGTTTTTTTATGGACTGTGTTACCACTTAAAAAAATATTGCAACCGTTTAATAAATTTAGATGCTCACTGAGATTATAGCAACCTATTACACCTTTAATATGTTGCTATATCAGTAAATCGATATTTCTAAAATGTATGGCTTAATTTTACGCTGTCATTTTATTTATTTTTTCTTATATCATAGGAGTATTTTTAGCAAGCATAAAAATATAAAATTAATCAGCTTGCAAGTAATATTTACTACTTTTTAAAGCTCTATTTATTACCGCTTGAATACTTGAAAATATAAATTTAATGCTTAATTGTGTATAACCAATTAAGAATGTAGTTTCATAGTATATTCTGAACCAATTGTGTATTTATAACAGAGTAAGCTTACAGAGTAGTCCTCTGTTATTCATTTTTAGCATAGTTCTGTAAAAATTCAAAATGCATAGAAAATTGCAAAAAGTGACAAATCTTATCAAGTTTCTGGCAACTTATTTTTTTTTAAAATTCGGTCTAATTTCCTTTGCATTTTTGTTTAATGGAATGGGTTCTTCATAAGCAAAATTTTTAGGAAGACCTAACAATATATTTAAGCCAATAAAAATACCTTCGATTTATCGTTATAAATTATAAACAAAAAATGAGTTTTTATCATTTTTACAAACAAATACTCAAGCGTGTTGCCCGTTAACGGTTAAAGTCTTCTCCACAACAAGATACCCTGCCAGTAGTAACTTTTTCCTAAAAATGTGTTCATAACAAATGATCACAATGGGAAACTTTATTTATTTTTGACTGCGCAGACGAAGTCCTATTTTTACTCTACTAATAATATTTACTTATTATTTTTATACTTTTGTTTCTCTGTTTCAGATAACGAGCTGATCGTAACTATATTTGCTATCACCATATCAATGACTGCAGTAACTATGTTCGGAATAGTTTGTTGGCGGACTTTAATAAGGTAATGGTTATATTTATTAATATATCTCGAAAGTACAAATTCCTCCAGAATAAAATGTTTTTCTATGTTCATCGCGTGTTTGGAATTTATTTTAGAACTTAATGACATGTAATACTAATTTGAAATAATGGAATCGACAACAAAAGACAATCTCGAAAATTTTACTTTGATTTTACTTTGTATGTCTTTTTTCTCTTCATTTTCANGATGACCACGATTTATTTCTTGAACTTCAGTTCAGTTCAAATAGATAACAAAAATTATTTTGAGCGTAGAGCGTAGATTGCATATTTTAGGTTCGCCAGAGCATGAACTTTTAGAATCAAGTACGATGATTTCGCCACAAGTTTGTGGCCAGTCGGGAAGTTAGTTTAAAATCGATTGCAAAATTCCACCCGGACAGACATACACGAAGGCAAGTTTATATAAACGTGGTAAAATGACAATGGTCTCTTGCCTCGACTTCCCCAGGGAATCAAACCCCGAGGTACACAGGAGATATTCTGGCCAATTTTGAAATAAAGGAGAAATTATCATAGCATATGCAGTTATTTGCCAAATCTTTTGGAAAGTACCCATAGGAAGAATGCAGTCGCTGGAATTTATTTTATATTGTCCTCCAATAGTTCAAAGTTTTTTTTTTTGTAATTACATTTATCACATTTGAGTGCGTCCTTGAAGAATGTGGCACTTTGCTGCGCGATATACTCGTTAATGCTGGCACCTTTGAAGTTTTTTCTCAAGACTTCTGTTCTTAAAAATCTGGTGGCTCCAATGATCTTCCTGAGGAATTCATTTTGTATGATATTTATTTTGTACTTTATAAAATTAATTCACGCTAGCCTGCCAACTTTTGATCTTATCGAGAATGACTTTTCCAAGTGGTAGTAAAATAATAAATAAACTACGGTCAGAGGTTGGGAAAATTACATTGTTTTCGAAGTTTACTGCTACTACTTTGTTACAAATGTAGTTTACGACAACTCCTTTTTTTGTGTAGAGACTGCAACTTATTTTTTATAATGTAGTCACTACTTCTATTTCTTATTGGAGATGAACTTTGCTGGAGTACTAAAATCACATCGATATTTTAAATAGATTTGAAAAAGAAATTAGCTTGCATTATACATGAGAGAATAATTAATTCTAGGTGCGTCAATGGTTTTGTTAATTTGGTCTGCTTTGATAAGGACGTTTTACAGAAAAGCTAAATAATAATTTTCAAAAACCTGTCATGCGTTACTTCTCTGCATAACCAGCTCCCTACGCTTATAGCCCTGCGGAACACCGAATTTTTAGCTTTTTACCCAACCCAGTAACGATTAAACAGTCAGGTAAAAATACAGTGGCAAATAAACGCACATGCGGCTGTCTCTCTCCCAGTATATATATATATATATAAGAAGAGAATGGAATGATAACACATATCCAATCAAAATTGAGAACGCATGTGTGTGTAAAAGGTAATAATTTCTAATAATGCTGCCTGCAGAAGCGTTACAACGAAACTTATCAGCTAAATCTTGTTGCGATTTCTATTTTGTATTGAATGTGTGAAATATGTAGATTCCTCTATTATCAGAGTTTACTTTATAATACTCATATCTTTGTTATATAAAATGAATCACCGTGAATATCTTAGGCATGAATATCTTTTACTTACTTTTAATTGTTTTTTACTTACTTTCAAAAAACTGCTCAACCAGAAATATTAATTAACCGTTCATATCTATATTATATAAAACGCTAATACGTACGTATGTATGTATGTATCAATAAAACCGATGATATTTCTTTTCTCGTGCTGGCAACAGTTTTCATTTTTAATTGATTGGATTCGGCGCGCAAGAGCACGTAGTGAGCAACCAGATAACAATAACCAGAGTGAGCATTATCAGGTTGTTCAATTCAGATTCATGCACTAAAAACATGACAATATTTAATTTAAACTCAATTAGGAATTAATTAATTAATTGAAGTGAGAATGCTTTAAAAGGCCGCTGTTGAATTGATATTTTTCTACTGGGAGCTACCTAAACGTCTAAAAAACGTTTAAGTGTTTGTATTGAATGCATTGAATTTTTTTATATTTCGCGTTTATTTATGCATTGAATTTTCACGCTTTAAAATGCAGAATATTAGTGAAGCAATATTTGATAATTTATTTTGCTAATATGTTTCTTATTTAGCTAATGTTTTGATTTTTTCACCATGTACAATCTAAATAGCTAATATACTTTTTTAAAAGCCAATAAGAACATTGGTAGAATTCTTCTACATAAGTACAATACTATGTCTTTGATGATAAAATACTATGTCTTTGATGATAATATATTATGTCTTTGTGCTAAAACATTGTGTTAATTGGCGAGCGCAGCGAGCCATGGTTCACGGCGTGAACCACATAGGATTGCGTAGCAATCCTCGGGGGTTGGCGAGCAGGGGGCGGAGCCTCCTAGTTTTAGATATTACTTAAATAATGCATAAAAGAGCAAATCATTGGTTTAGAAAATAGTGTGAAAAGAAAGATCAATGAAAAATGTACATAACTAGGTTTTGTTAATATTCAGAGCTTTATTGTAATTAATTTTAATTTTATTGTTTTCACCTTATTTTTTTCGGTTAAAATATACTTGAGGGTGCCCCTTGGCGAAATTGGCGACTCATGTTTGGCGCCATTCTTGTTTGCGTAGAACACTGTGGTAACCGGAATGGCGGCCAAAACTTTATAAAATTGTAATGAACCCACTATAAGCAAAATTAATTAACACAATAAAATTAATTTTGAATCGAAGCAAAAATTAATAGAGTAAGCACAAGAAGAAAAGGAAAAAAACAACAACTCACCTCTTCATTAAGCTTGAATATCCTCAGATTTAGGTGCACAGAATTTTCTAATAGCAGTTAGATACTATATAAATTTATCATGAATAGAATCTGTGAACCTCCATCACCACATAAGTTCGGTGAAATGCGAATCGAAAATGGCGTCTATGGTACAGCCTGGTGGTGACATTTTTTTATAGGGTCCCGTTTTATGACTGCCCACATACCTTCGATCTTATTGACCATAAGCAAAAGTAACCTCACCAGTCGGTATCCAACGTAGAACTGACGGACTTCTGAAATTACACATACTGTTGAACATTTAAAAATAAAGCTGAAATCTAAACCTATTAGAATCACGATTAGGTTTCAACGTGGCGAGAATCAAGGGGCATCCTCAAATATAGTCTACCCATTTTTTCATAACAATTCTGACAAAAATGTTTATTGATTATTGATAACATAATAATAATTTCATTTTATATTTTTTTTATTAGTATTCAGTATGACGAAAAAATTGAATTGCTTAATTTAATTTGTCGAATTTCAGTTACATATGGAAACTAAAATATTTTGTCAGTTACCAGTATTGAACTTAATTGGGCAATTACTTGCAATGGTATTTGCTTTTGAAATATTACTTAGCTTCAACTTATTAATATTACATATTTTAATTTGTTTGCCATATTGTAACGTTTTTTTTCAATTTTTTTTCAATTGTTAAAATTTTAATTGTTTTCAGTTTAAAATTTAAATTCCTGGGGGGGGGGTAGAGATGAAGCACCATATAGGGAGCGTCCGGCATCCTATAAGATCAACAATGATTTGAGTTAGGCTCTGCCACGCGTGCTTCGAATACGGAGATTAATCACCGGCTANCCTGGGGGGGGGGGTAGAGATGAAGCACCATATAGGAAGCGTCCGGCATCCTATAAGATCAACAATGATTTGAGTTAGGCTCTGCCACGCGTGCTTCGAATACGGAGATTAATCACCGGCTAATGCCATTTAGTAATGTGCTAAATAATATTGCTTCCTCGCATTATCTAAGTTTGTAACATTGTTTGTATTAAAATTGCTTTATACTAGTTTATAATGTTTATAATAAGCACCTGTGACATTTTACAATCCAACCATATTCTCTCTATGGGATGTTGGAGGATGAAAAATTGCCAGGAAAATGACTTTAAGTTTGTTCGAGAAGCGAACAAAAATGTAATTGCGTAGCAATTATCGGGGGTTGACGAGCACAGCGAGCAGGGGGCGGAGCCCTCTAGTATATATATATATATATATATATGGGTCANAAAATGTAATTGCGTAGCAATTATCGGGGATTGGCGAGCGGCAGTGAGCAGGGGGCGGAGCCCTCTAGTATATATATATATATATATATTGTACTGTCTTCTTTTTCTCAATAGCTTATGTACACTTTTTCGGACTCATGGATTATAACTGATTCTGTATTAAACTCATGACATTTCAAACCTTGCTAAAAGTTATTTCTTTTTAGGGGTTATTTCTTTTACTATTTATTTATAAAGTTATTTCTTTTTAAATTTATAGACACTGTTAGGGAATCACTTATGTCAAAAACGCTGCATGAATTTATAAACGCAAACCAAAGAGCCTTTTTTGTTGGCATATAATCAAACATTTGTTCATTTGAAACAAGACCTTTTTTTCTATTTTGTTGTTCATCACTAATAGTTATAAGTGTTAAGGGTTTGGGAATATAAATATTTAAAACACGGGCACTTATTTGTGAATTATTTATTTTATTATGATTACATTTTATTGCATTTTTTTTATTAATCTGGAAAATTCGACTTTAACTATGCTGTAAAAAATAAATCATTGTTATAAATTATTAATTGCTGTATAAAAATTATATTATTAAATAAATAAAAATAAGCAAATGACTCAATAAACCCATATTGAAATGTGCATCAAAACTGAGTTTAGAAAATTTTTTCATTGAAAAGTGTTTTAATTTCGCCTTCTTTTAATTTCAGAATGAAAAGTAAGGTGTTCACTCAAGATCCCGAAAAAGTAAATCTCATATGAGATATATGCGGACATCTAAGAATATTCAAGAAATTCATATGTTGTTCATAGAAAAGAGTTCATTTTTGTTACTGTTCAGATTGCTCTTGGAATGTATATAGGGTATTTCGTTATCACTGCCCTTAATATACATTTTCAAACCAAAACCCTGTTAAAAATGAAGTAAACAAAACAGCAAACACATAGATGAAAACAAACTTTTATAGAAATTTAATAAAAATTAGAAAGGCAAGCAGAATAAAAGACACAAAAACAGTTCGATTTCTGTTTTTTATAATTGCCTTACAGCCTTTTTCTGTTTTCTCAGGAAATTTTTTATGTTCTCAATTCCCTCCTCATCAAATTTGATTCCTTAGATTTCTGAAGAAACTTTTTTTTTTCACATTTAAAAATTTGTATACAACTTCTAATTTAAGCGTACTTTTGACTTCATTTTCGACAAACATTCCAAAACTACTTAATTTCATTAATACAGAAACTGTTACACATTTTTATTGCTTATATATAATAAAATTACACTATTTTGTTCAAACGTTGTATATAAATGTATTGAGTACGATACAAATTTTTTGAAAGCAAAATTAATTTATTTCCTTTTTGACAAATATCAGAAAATTAATTTAGTTTCATGAAAAAAAAAAATTTAATTCTTAATTGTGCTACAAGATTTCGTTTCATAGTTTTTTGAAAAATCTTTAGATATTCGGATTGAAACTGCTCGTGTTCATCAATTTTTAAGTGCGCACCGATGCTACTATTCGAGTTGGTGCTCCACTACCTTTACCAATTTTCATAGGAAATACATAAAGCATTGCACCTGCAATTGGAATTTCACCAACGTTGGCTACATTTTCTAAAATAAAAGACCTACGCCCTAGAATATAACCGTGGCATGGAAAATGTGTGCTTGTACCTGGATCAATGGACGCGGTGTCAGCGCCTACTCCCATGACACTTCTATTCTCTGCTAACCACTTACAAGCTTCTTCTGAGAATCCTGGAAAGTGCAGTTTTGTGGGGTCATCGCTTGGGGTGCCGAAAAAAGCATCACGGTCGTTCCACTTCTGCCCCCAACCAGAGTTCAATAAAACTATAGTTCCATTCAAACTCCTTTGTGTAGTGCGTTCCCAGTTCCTGACATCCTCAACGTTAGCTACAGCATCCGGACAAAGTGATGCTTTTCGAGTTATGTCTATGACAGCTGCTTTCCCGAAGAAGGACTGGGCTGGTATCTCATTAACGGTAATCCCTCCTTTGACAACATGTGCCGGAGCATCCATGTGCGTACCAGTGTGCGTAGAGGTGTAGAAATCTTCATATTGACCCCTAAAATAAAATAAAAAATAAAATTATATGAAAGACAAAGACACTTTTCTATAACCGTCGTTAAATAGCCGATCCAGATTTGAGCTTACAACTACCAATATTTCAACAATTCATTTCATTTCAATTCAATTCATTTCAATTTCAATTCATTTCCGAAGACTTGTGATTTTGAAACCAATCCAGAAGACACGGAAACTCCTGGATCAAATATTGGAAGAAATTTGAATGCGTGGAAGTTTTTTTGATGGAATTAATCCGCACTTTCCTTACATGGTCAGAGAAACCACGGAAACCTCCCATGTTTAGCTTGATGGAAAGATAATACCAACATATTATCCCTCTACCACTGAGAATATTTTAAGCTAGCACTGTGGTCGGTGCAAACCGGGTTCAGAATTCTTATCGACCAGCCGTCGTTAGTGTTCAAACATGGGGTGACTTCATTTTGAGGCGAGAGCTCTATCCACTGACCCACCACGGCATGATAGATGCATATTTGTTAAGTTGATCATCCTTGTATATTGAACACCTTTCAAGTATCAAGACAGAGATGCCAACTTGTTCCGCTTTGTCAACAATCTTGTTCTCTAGTGGTTTAAAAATTTAGTATTTTTTTTTCTCCGCCGGAAACTATAAATTCTAATAAAATTAGACTTTTTTGTAATTATCTTTTAATGAGCCTCTTAAAGAGAGGGTGACATTCACCATTATTCGGAGAGTTTGGTTTGTAAATCTCTATTTCGTAATAAAACCTTATACAGAAAACGGAACAATTAGCCTCCCTGCAGAACTTGAAAAATCACACAAATTCCCTTTTATTATCTGATTAGTTGCTTAACCTCTTCGGGACGGTCGAGCATTCGAACAGACTTCTGATGGGAAAAAATAAAAATTGTTAGATTGCATGTGGGCTTATCATTCTTATTTTTCTTTCACTTCAATTTTAATATATCTAATGAATGCAATAGTCTAACAATATAATTTTCGTATTGGATTAGGTGAACTAAATAAGTCAAACTACTATTATTCTACCCAAAAAAACTTGTTATCAGTTACATCATTTTCATCTTTAATGTCGCCACCCTAAGAATGCATAGGTGACTCAACCATCTCAAAGAAGTTAACAGGACTACCAAAGTTTTGCACGCAAGTGATGAACTTTTCTCTATGAAAATACAGAGTATTTTATAGAGAAATAACGCTTTTTAAGCTATGACTTCACATTTATAAAAATTCTTGTTAATTTAATATGAAACATAAATATTACATTAGTGATACAAACATTAGCAGGCTTGCTTGTTCAATAAATGTTTATAACCCTTTGTTATGTAGAAGAACAGATAGAGCAAATTAGAGAAGGCAATTACGAAATTTGGACGAGATTTAAATCGTCACTTCCATACTAAACAGAATATTTGGTGGGTCACTACTTGGCCAGGATGGCTCTCATAAAGCCTTGACGAAATGCACACCCTCATTTAATGAAATGTATAACTTCCCGGAGGAAGGGGGCAGAAAAAATGGTAAAGCTTTTTTTCCTCTATTTTTAATAGCGAGGTAAAAGGTTTTCATAATTGCAATTTTCAGTCACATTTTTCATTTCCGGTAGGAATTAACGAGAAAAATAGCATGAAAAATACTGAAAACAATTTTGAAAACAAAGAAATGAAAAGGAAGGCACTGACTCAGACTAAGAAACTTTATTTAAAATACCGCCTAGTTCTAATGCTGTAAAATCATTTCAAAATTTTGAACAACTCTTTTAAACTGAAGAAAATAGAGATGAATAAACATTTGGAGCATTGTATTACGACAAAAAGAAGAGAAAGAAAGTTTTTTAAAGTTAAACAATCAACGTTAGATAAACATATATTTCTAATTCTCAGTAAAAAAAAAAATCTGAAAGCAATATGCAGTTATAATACTAATCATGAACTAGCATTGAGCAATCACCTCAATTTAACGAGAATTTTTCTAATTTCTAAGTATAGACCCTATTGCAGTATTTGAAATTTTAGAACTAAATAAATAAAAATAAGAACCATTTTAGACAGAAATAGGATTTTTTTTTCAAGTTAACCTATGATAAATTATCTGTCCGGCATTAAGTAACTAATTGAGATTTTTGATTAGTTTTCGATTCATTTTATTCATTGAAAATTTGTTTCGCTAAATTTGTATACTGTACCTTTTGAAACTGAGTTTAGTCAATCCACTTTTTGGTACGTTAGAGTTCTTTTCCTAAACTTATAATGTAAATCTACATGATAAGGCAACAAATAATTCTTAAAAAAAAAAATGAAATTTTAAGTTATTTCATTTCTTATATAGTTTTGATTTACACTACCTACCAATATGCAAATGACTCTATCTGCGGTCCTGAGATACGTCACGCCCTCCTAATATGAATTGGGACTCTTGGTCTCCATTCATGGTAAACTCAACGCCGATTCCTACTGCACTATTTTGGAAGAAAATGTGCTTCCTACGTTGTGGCAGTTTAACGGGGTGGACCCCTGTTACTTCCGTGACGACAATGCCAACTGTCATGTTGCGAGGGTCACCAAGGCTTGGCATGGTGCTAATGAGGTTGATCGAATTAACTGGCCGGTTCAGAGCGCAGACCTGAACCCTATCGAGAACCTCTGGGACGAGTTGGATCGCCGAACTAAGGGGTATACTACCCGCCCAAAATCGGTGAAGGAACTTACATGTCTTCTCCTAGCCGAGTGGAAGAAAATACCACAAGCCGTCACACAAGGACTTGTGGAAAGTATACCCCGGATTGTTCACCAACTATTGACTATGAATAAAGTTTGTTTTCAATCACACGTGTCCAAATACTTATTGGTAGATAGTGTATGCTTAAGTTAATTTGTTTTACCTTGTGCAAATAACTTATACACAGTTAGTATTGTTATGTACAGCGGTCGGAAAAACTACAACATTTTTGTAGTTTACTACAACTATTTTATTACATATGCAGTTAACTACAGCTACAACTACTTTTTTTTTCAAATGTAGTTCAACTACTTCAAACTACTTTCGAAATAGCAACTACTTCATTACTTTAAGGAGGTGAACTTTGCTGGAGAAAACAATTTACTGCCATGTTCAAAAATGCTTTGAATGAAAAATTGGCTTGCATTAAAAATAAGGAATTATGATAAAATATTTATTCTTGTTCACACGAGCCAGTTTGTATTCTGAGATATTATTATTTCAATTTGTTGAGTAGCCCTTCAACATTTTATGATTTCTCGACAGCGAAGTTTTGATTTGAGAAATGTTAGGATATCATCAAATATTAGCAATTTTGTTAAGTTCTAAATGCTCTTTTATTTCCTCTAAGAAATTTAGGACATCGAAAATATGTTTCCCACCTTTGAAATGACATCTGCGTTTCACAAGCATACATTCGCATGTGTGCGAAAGTATGACCAAACTGATAAATTATGAATTATTCGTTATCGCTAGCTTAATTATTAGTTATGCGACTCTTTGAATGCACAATTCTCTCACAGTCACAGGACATTTTAAATTGCGTTCACTAACAAAACCGCGAAAATCTGCTCCCATCAAATTCTATAAATTAGTTGCGTTAGATTCCTGTTCCTTTACTAAATGAACATAAAAAAATAGATTTCAAGAATCTCTACAAACTATATTTTTTTGTCACCCTACACAACAAACGAATATAAAATTAGCGACTACAGTAGTTTCACTAATTGTAGTGTGCTACTTCCGACCACTGATTATGTCACATACGAGGGTTGCTATTTATATTTC
>NC_092212.1:5918770-5949871 GCF_043381705.1 Parasteatoda tepidariorum | reverse complement strand
TTTGTCCGGATGCTGTAGCTACCGTTGAGGATGTCATGAACTGGGAACGCACTACACAAAGGAGCTTGAATGGGACTATAGTTTTATTAAACTCTGGTTGGGGGCAAAGGTGGCACGACCGTGACGCTTTTTTCGGCACCCCAAGCGATGACCCCACAAAACTGCACTTTCCAGGATTCTCAGCTGAAGCTTGTAAGTGGTTAGCAGAGAACAGAAGCGTCAAGGGAGTAGGTGCTGACACCGCGTCCATTGATCCAGGTACAAGCACGCATTTTCCATGCCACGGTTACATTCTAGGGCGTAGGTCTTTTATTTTAGAAAATGTAGCCAATGTTGGTGAAATTCCAATTGCAGGTGCAATGCTTTATGTATTTCCTATGAAAATTGGTAAAGGTAGCGGTGCACCAACTCGAATAGTAGCATCGGTACGTATTTAAAAATTGATTAACAGGAGCACTTTCAATCCGGATAACTAAAAGTTTTTCAAAAAACCAGTGAAACGAAATCTTGTAGCACAATTAAGAAATATTTTTTTTTGATGAAACTAAATTAGTTTTCTAATATTTGTCAAGAAAAGAAATAAATTAAATTTGCTTTCAATTAAAATTGTATCGTTCTCAATACATTTACAAACAACGTTAGAACCAAATAGTGTAATTGTATTAAATAATAAAATATGTAACAGTTTCTGTATTAATGAAACTAAGTAGTTATGGAATATTTGTCGAAATTGAAGTCAAAGTGCGCTCAAATTAGATGTTGTAAACAAACTTTTAAATGTGAAAAGAAAATAGAAGTTTCTTCAGAAATCTAAGGAATCAAATCTGATGAGGAGGGAATTAAAAACATCAAAAAATTCCAGAATAAACAGAAAAAGGCTGTAAGGCAATTATGAAAAAACAGAAATCGAACTGTTTTTTGTAACTTTTATTCTGCTTGCCTTTCTAATTTTTATTAAATTTCGATAAAAGTTTGTTTCCATCTTTGTCTTTGCTGTTCTGTTTACTTCATTTTTGACAAGGATTTTGATTTAAAAATGTATATTGAGGACAGTGATAATGAAATATATACATTCCAAGAGCATCTGAATAGTAACAAAAATTAACTCTTTTCTATGATCAACATATGAATTTCTTAAATATTCTTAGATGTCACGCATAAATCTCATATGAGATTTACTTTTTCGGGATCTTGAGTGAACACCTTACTTTTCATTCTGAAATTAAAAGAAGGCAAAATTAAAACACTTTTCAACGAAAAAATTTACTAAACTTTGTTTTGATGCACATTTCAATGCGGGTTCATTGAGGCATTTGCTTATTTTTATTTATTTATCAATAAAATTTTTATACAGCAGTTAATAATCTCTAACAATGATTTATTTTTTTACAACATAGTTAAAGTCAAATTTTCCAGATTAATAAAAAAAATGCAATAAAATGTAATCATAATAAGATAAATAATTCACAAATAAGTGCCCGGGTTTTAAATATTTATATTCCCAAACCCTTCACACTTATAACTATTAGTGATGACCAACAAAATAGAAAAAAAGGTCTTGTTTCAAATGAACAAATGTTTGATTATATGCCAACAAAAAAGGCTCTTTGGTTTGCGTTTATAAATTCATGCAGCGTTTTTGACATAAGTGATTCCCTAACAGTGTCTACAAATTTAAAAAGAAATAACTTTATAAATAAATAATAAAAGAAATAACTTGCAGTAAGGTTTGAAATGTCATGAGTTTAATGCTGAATCAGTTATAATCCATGAGTCCGAAAAAGTATACATAAGCTATTGAGAAAAAGAAGACAGTACAATATATGTATATATATATATACTAGAGGGCTCCGCCCCCTGCTCACTGCCGCTCGCCAATCCCCGATAATTGCTACGCAATTACATTTTTGCTCGCTTCTCGAACAAACTTAAAGTCTTTTTCCTGGAGATAAGGTGGCAATTTTTCATCCCCCAACATCCCATAGAGAGAATATGATTGGATTGTAAAATGCCAGAGGTGCTTATTATAAACTTGTATAAAGCAATTTTGAAACAAACAATGCTACAAACTTAGATAATGCGAGGAAGCAATATTATTTAGCACATTACTAAAGGGCAATAGTCGGTGATTAATCTCCGTATTCGAAGCACGCGCGGCAGAGCCTAACTCAAATCATTGTTGATCTTATAGGATGCCGGACGCTCCCTACATGGTGCTCCATCTCCCCCCCTCAGTAATTTAAATTTTAAACTGAAAACAGTTAAAATTTTAAGAGTTAAAATTGAAAAAAAAACGTTCAGATATGGCAAACAAATTAAAATATGTAATATTAATGAGTTGAAGCTAAGTAATATTTCGAAAGCAAATACCATTGCAAGTAATTGCCCAATTAACTTCAATACTGGTAACTGACAAAATATTTTAGTTTCCATATGTAACTGAAATTCAACAAATTAAATTAAGCAATTCAATTTTTTCGTCATACTGAATGCAAATAAAAAAAAATATATAATGAAATTATTATTATGTTATCAATAATCAATAAACATTTTTGTCAGAATTGTTATGAAAAAATTGGTAGACTATATTTGAGGATGCCCCTTGATTCTCGCCACGTTGAAACCTTATCGTGATTCTAATAGGTTTAGATTTCAGCTTTATTTTTAAATGTTCAACAGTATGCGTAATTTCAGAAGTCCGTTAGTTCTACGTTGAATACCGACTGGTAAGATTACTTTTGCTTATGGTCAATAAGATCGAGGGTATGTGGGCAGTCATAAAAAGGGACTATAAAAAAATGTCACCACCAGGCTGTACCACAGACGCCATTTTCGATTTGTATTTCACCGAATTTATGTGGTGATGGAGGTACACAGATTCAATTCATGATAAATTTAGACAGTCTCTAACTGCTATTAGAGAATTCTGTGAACCTAATTCTGAGGATATTGAAGTTTAATGAAGAAGTGAGTTTTTTTTCTTTTCCCTTTCTTAATGTGCTTACTCTATTAATTTTTGTTTCGATTCAAAATTAATTTTATTGTGTTAATTAATCTTGCTTACATTGGGTTCATTACAATTTTATAAAGTTTCGGCCGCCATTCCTGTTACCACAGTGTTCTACGCAAACAGGAATGGCGCCAAATATGAGTCGCCAATTTCGCCAAGGGGCACACTCAAGTATATTTTAACCGAAAAAAATAAGGTGAAAACAATAAAATTCAAATTAATTACGATAAATCTCTGAATATTAACAAAACCTAGCTATGTACATTTTTCATTGATCTTTCTTTTCACATTATTTTCCGAACCAATGATGCACTTTTATGCATTATTTAAGAAATATCTCAAATATGAACAGTTAATTAATATTTCTGGTTGAACAATTTTTTGAAAGTAAGTAAAAAACAATTAAAAGTAAGTAAAAGATATTCACGCCTAAGAAATTCACGGCGATTCATTTTATATAACAAAGATATGACTCTGATAATAGAGGAATCAACATATTTCACGCATTCAACACAAAATAGAAATCACAACAAGATTTAGCTGGTAAGTTTAGTTGTAACGCTTCTGCAGGCAACATTATTAGAAATTATTACCTTTTCACACACATGCGTTCTCAATTTTGATTGGCTGTTTTGTGCGTTACTAACCAGAAGTGTTCTGTGATTGGCTGTGTGTTATCATTCCATTCTTTTCTTATATATACTATATATATGGGTCATTCTCACGAAAACTGTCATTTTTCAGTTCATAAAATCCCAAAAAAGTAAAGTGAATAAAAAGATCTGAAACTTTTTATATTAATAGAAATATGTAATGGCATTATAAAGAAAGTATATATCCTATAAATTATACTTAATATTTAAATTAATTAATTTTTTAAATAATTAATTTATAATTAATTAATTTATAATAATTAATAATTAATTAATTTATTTAATAAATAAATTAATTAATTTAATAAATTAATTTATTAATTTTTTAATTTATTTTTCAAATTAATTAATAAGTAAATTAATTATTTTCACTATTTAAAAAGTGAGGGAATGACACTAATAGTGAGGGAATGATATTTTATTTTAATACATGTTTTTATCTAAGTTACATCTACCTAAAGTTTGAAAATGATAACATACTAAGTATATCTAATATTTATTATAATTTAGTCTTATATATTTAATAGTTTTTACAGGTTTGGGAAATAAAATTGGCTGGCACGATTGAACAAAAAAAAATTTAATAATATACTCATCTTGAATCATTCCCTCACTTCAGCGTCATTCCCTCACTTTATACACTAGTGAGGGAATGACGAATTCAATAAAATTTAAAAATAACAGTTAGGCCTAATTAATTTCTGAAGTCAATCACATACAATTATATTCATACAAGAAAGCAACATATAATTATCCACTTTCTCGATGAAGTTGTATTTTATTTTACTCTAAAAAATGACATGAGGGAATGACAAATGTAAAAAATTTTACCTGGTTTGATTCATTCAAATTTATTCCACAGCAAAGCTTCTTTAAGTTGAAGATGGAAACATACTGCAATTTTGTTCTATGATGCCAGTTGTTAACTTCTGAAGTTTTTATTAAAATATTTTTATTCTAAGAAGATTGCAGGTGATAAGAACATTGTTGTGAGGGAATGACGCGAAACACTGGGGACAAAGTTTAAAATAGTGCTGTGTTAATATTTTTATCAGAAATTAAATTTAAAATTGATTTTCTGAATTCTATATTTCAGTATTCTGAAATAAAAAACACGAATTTGTAAAAAAAAAAATTTTATTTCAGAAACAATTTTTTTCTTTTTTTAAATCAGCAGTGGGGACAAGTGAGGGAATGACATATTGGTATATTTTAATTACCTAAAATAAATAAAAAATAAAAATTGATAATTTTATTTTTATTCTTTTGTTAGCTTGCATTCTGAAGGACACTTTCCCTGAATTTTTTTTTTTCGTAAGCTGTAAAACAAACATAAAATATACTGGGGACATGAAAATGACTGTTTTTGTGAGAATGACCCATATATATATATATATCAATTTTTAAATTTTCAATTCAATCAATTTTTAATATTTTATGGTATAATTTTTGCTGCCACTGGCAGACTTTTATGGTAAGATCATTGGAGTTCTTACAAGAAGGCACTTTTTTGAAGATTGCATAAAAGTAGAACAAAAGCTTACACAGAAGAAATTTTAAATCAGTCAGATGTTCATGCATTAAGACACTTTTCTTATAGTTTGAGTACCTCGCCTATGGTATGATAATCAACTTTTACAAAGAATTATATATTATATATTTAAGTTCTAAAATAAATTCTAAACACGCATAGAAAAACGTTTTATTCTCGAAGAATTTGGACTTTCGAGATATTAATAAATATAACCATTACCTTATTAAAGTCAGCCAGCAAACTATTCCGAACATAGTTACTGCAGTCATTGATATGGTGATAGCAAAAATAGTTACGATCAACTCGTTATCTGAAACAGAGAAACAAAAGTTTAAAAATAATGTGTAAATATTATTAGTAGAGTAAACATAGGACTTTGCCTGCACAATCAAAAATAAATAAAGTTTTCTTTTGTGAACATTTGTTATGAACACTTTTTTAGGAAAAAGTGACTACTGGCTGGGTATCTTTTTGTGGTGAAGACTTATGTCATTAACGGACAACACGCTTGAGTATTTGTTTGTAAAAATGATAAAAACTCAAAGCTTCAGTATTTTTTTGTTTATAGTTTATAACGATAAATAGAAAGTATTTTTATTGTCTTAAATATATTGTTAGGTCTTCCTAAAAATTTTGCTTGTGAAGAACCTATTCCATTAAACAAAAATGCAAAATATAACTTTATAAAAAATGTGGAAGGGTATTTATCCTTAATTGCATACATTATATGTAAAGCTTAGTTCTATCGGAAACTTCCATTGCAAATTTGAATATGTATGTACTTGTTCTTATGCGCCATATATCAGGGCCCGTACGCAACTGGAAAAAACTAGACACGTAACTGGAAATTTTTTTGAAAAATAATACTTTTTAAATCAATAAAAATTAGTGAATTTTCGCAACAGTAGTCTATAGTGCTTTTACGGAAATTAGACCGAATATTAAAAAAAAATAAATTGCCAGAAACTTGATAAAATTTGTCACTTTTTGCAATTTTCTTTGCATTTTTTATTTTTACAGAACTATGCTAAAAATGAATGATAGAGGACTACTCAGTAAGCTTACTCTGTTATAAATACACGATTGATTCAGAATATACTAAGAAACTACATTTTTAATTGGTTATATACAATTAAGCATTGAATTTCTATTTTCAAGTATTCAAGCGGTAATAAATAGAGCAGATAAAAATTAGTAAATAATACTTGCAAGCTGATTAATTTTATATTTTTATGCTTGCTAAAAATACTCCTATGATATAAGAAAAAATGAATAAAATTACAGCGTAAAATTAAGTCATACATTTTAGCAATATCGATTTACTGATATAGCAACATATTAAACGTGTAATATGTTGCTATAATCTCAGTGAGCATCTAAATTTATTAAATGGTTGCAATATTTTTTTAAGTGGTAACACACTCACAGTCCACAAAAAAACGTCCCGTAGACCACAGATAGGGGTTAACGCGAAAAAAAAACCTACTGAAAAAAAGCACCAGAAGAAGAAACTAGGAAAAATGACTGGTAAAAACTCACCGGAAAAAAGCATTTCAATAATTATTATACAAATTTAACGTCCGATTCGATTCGGGCATTTGAACCCGAATTCAATTTAATTGAATAATTATTCAAGAGTAATTCTACAATGTTTTTTTAAAAAATAATCTTCATAATTTTAATAAGTAAGTTGTTGACGTATGACCTTTCAGCAAGATGGGTGCCATTTATGGTCAAGAATTAAGTTTCAGCCACACGCATACATCACAGTCCGTTTTATAGAGAGGACACATTCACACACAATTCATACTTTCGTAGATCGAAATTTCAATCTGAACCAGCACATGATCTATCACAAATCCCGAACTCCAATAGGTATCGATTTGTTATGAGAATATTGAAGTCTTTGTGACCCTTGCAGATTTAGCGTGCACCAATCACCATATTGTCCACGGGGGATCTTCCCCACATTCACTCACAACCCCATTTCATCAAACTCACAACCTCTTGGACATGGTCCCAATGCCTAACCAATCAAGCTATCCTGGCAACTCAATGTGCAATAAATTTATTCTTAGTAAATTTTAATATAATCACCAATGCAATAAGCATTTTTTTGTAAATGTAAGTAATTGGTTTTTTATATATAAAAAATTAAACTATAAAAACGTAAGAAAAAGTACTTATCGTAAACTTTGAGTATCGGTCTTGAAATCTACAATAACGAACAAATCGCAATAAAAAATGTAATAAGCAGCCAAAAACATGTTTGATGACGCCAAGTAACATATTACTTAATTTACATCTAGTCAATCTTTTCGCTAAAAGGAACTATGGAAGGGGTTTATATAGAAAGTGCTGCTTTCTGCAATGCATTTTTCAAATATAATCGAAGGATGCAAAGAAAAAGCTTCGCAGCTACTAATTCTCGAATTAAACTTACCACGTGATTCTTCCAATGATTTTTTATCACAATGTTTTCCAGTATAGTCAGCAAAACACCTGCAACGACACAGATCATATTTAGGAAAAATCATAGAGATCATATTTGCAGTAAAAAGCATAGTTATAACAGCAACATTGGATAACATTTTTCTTTTCTGTTGCATGATATTTTTGAACAGATGTTAGATGCTTTTGCGTCTCTGATATCAAACCTGTAACCGGTTTCTCTCCACAAGCTACAATTTTTTTCGCTAATTAATTAATAATACATCACTAACCAGATTTTTTTTTGAAATTACCTCCAGTAATTACTAAGTGTCCCCACTTTTCCGCTGTGTAGGGAGAGGTACGACGAAGGCGATAGTAAATTTTAGTTTATGATGCGATGCGTTGCAGTCATAAGATTTTTGCCTTCAGTTTCGTTTTCAAAAATAGACAATTGTATAAACCTATAGGGGAGAGTTGGTTCAATGGTAACAGGGTACGATTGTAACAGAGCAAAAATTTCGAGTGTCGGGTTGTAGATTTGGTTCTTAGGTGGCACATAAGGTGCATTTAATAAATCTACATATACACCCCTTCTGGCAACCATTTTTATGTACTTTTGAAAGAGTTACATCACAAAAGATATTTTCACGCTACGTAAGCACATTTTTGGTATCAGAATATTATATTGTAACAAAGCAATTTTGTTTAAACAAATAAAAATTATTAACCGAATATGTAAGTGGACACCTTAATTAACATTTCAATAAAAAAAATTAGTTTTGTTAATTAACTAGCATTGTTTTTAACAAATGAAACTGAAATGGCTTCTTGGGGACGATTGTAACAATAGGTAAAGGGAAGATTGTAACAGCTGAAAATAAATAATCTTATGTTTACAAACCATTACTTGACTCTTTTAGAACCAACAATAGTTTCCTATATTATTTATATTATGTTGCATGAGCATTATTTTATTTGTCACCTTTCACAGCATAAATTAAAATTTTTAACCCCTTAAAGTCAAAAGCTTAACCCTTTAGGTCTCTGCTCATTATTATTTTTACTCCTAAAATATCACTACTATTTTGATCAATAAAAAAATATATCACAACTATGATAATATGTATAATTAACTATGTTTTAGTTGAATTTATGAACTGTTACAATTGACCCCGTAAGTGGGGACAATTGTAACAAGTGCACGACTGTCAAAAATTGTTAATAACTAATATAATAACATTGAAAATAAAGTATTTTTTTTTTCTAGTAGAGGATAGTCTACTTTACTCGTCTGTCAATTAATAGTAATAATATATTGGATTTTTTGTTAGTTAAAAATAGTTAAGTAAAAAATATTACAATTGACCCCACTCTCCCCTTCATTCTGTATAGCATTGTACAGTGCGCAAAATAAAAAATGGACCAACCTTTAATAACTTTTGATCTAATGGTCGAACATAGATTTCTAGGACTCTATCTTAATGGTTTGAGGGGGTGACCACAAATATATACTAACTAATGAGTGCAGACGATATTTTAAGTTACGAAATCAGACACAAAAACGTACTTTCTCTGAATAAATATACCTTTTTCCTGACGGATTCGAGTTTCTCACCCCCAAAATATTAGGGGTAGCTGCAATTTGGGAAATATAGTCCATACAATTTGGTCAGGAGAACGCTCCAACGTTTGGACCCCTTAATGTTAATTTTACTTTCTGCATATTTCACCGAATTGAAACATTTTTGCGCAAGCTTATAAAATTTGTTTAGTCACAAATAATTCCAGGCAAAAGATAAGTCTTTGTGAGTATTTATTATGTTTTTATTATTTTATTTTTACTGGTCGAAAAAATTTTGAATTGACCTCTTATATCATATTAAACAAAGTATTTTTACAAGGCAAAATACTTTTAGCAAAATTGGTCAAATAGTTCCTGAGAAATCAAAATTTAAATAAATTAAAAATAAAATTTTTAAAAAATAGCTTTTGGAAACAAAACTATTTTTGGATTTGAAATTTCCACACCTAAATTGGATTATAATGGATAAGGTAGTTGTTGCCCAGTGTCATCTCAGTTGATCAGCTCATTAATAAAGTATAGTTTAACCCTTTTTCTGCAGATGGGTGAGAAATACTTTTACCTCAAAGATGATAGAACATTTGTCCTTAAAACTAGGTATTATGCAATTAAAAAAATGAAATCTCATCGTATTAGATTGAAATCAAAATATTTAGATTATTTACACAAGGCTGCTAATTTTCGACGCATTGCGAAAAAATTTTCTGTTGGTAATGAATTTTATATTTAAATGTGTATTTCTTTGTTTAATATATTTAATTTAAAATTATTTTTGATACCACTACATGTGAATTCAACAGTTTATACAATGAACTGCTTTTCTCCCGTTCTATCATGGCATTTGAAATACAGTGAAAACTCCGGAAAAGACCATCAAACCCTCTCCCAGAGACCGGGCGATTATTTGCACGAAATCCGGAAAAGGTCAATGAAATGAACCGAGTTCGAATCCCAGCTTTGGCTGGTTGATACGAATTCCGCATCCGGCTCTCACCGACCACAGCGCTGACTTAAAATATCCTTGGTGGTAGACGGATACTGGGTTAGAGTCCTCTTGCCATCTAGTTAACCGTGATAAATTTTTGTGGTTATCCTCTCCATGTAATGCAAATGCGGATAAGTTCCATCAACAAAAGAACTGCACGAAAGCAAATTTCTCCCAATACTTGATCCTGGAGTTCCCTTGTCCTCTATACTGGGTTCAAAATTACAAGGCTAAGGAAATGAACAATAATAGTCGTAAGCCCATAATTTGGTCGGCTGTTCAACGATAGTTATAAAATTCCGTATCCGTTTCATCTCATGAGAAATGTAAATGTGATGTCTAATTTGTGTCTCGAAAGTATTATAAGTATTTAACTTTAGCTTTCCAGCTATTTCTGCAACTTAGACACTTTAATTATTCATTGGTAAGAAAATTAGGAAAGTTTATTTGGGCTGATTAAATTTGTTTGGACAATTAAAATGTATGTAATAAATGATTTTTTGAATACATGTAAACTAAATTTAAATTTTAATTTAAAAATAAGTTTAAAACTAAATTTGAAACTAAATAAATTAACTTCAACTTAAATAAACCAGGAAAACTATAATAGAAGAATAGTGGCAATTAAAATGGATATAAATGTATATTTTACCTGCATTTATAAGAGTGACCAAATATTTCACATTGTCCATGAATACATTTTGATGCATCACAAATTGCTGAAACAAATATATGAATAAAACTAACTTTATTCCAAATACATAAACATGCCCTAAAATACTATTACTTTATAGATATGAACCATAGGCTAAAAATCCTTCGTTATATAAGGGTTGCCATGGTTTTAAAACATTTAAAAACGATTGAAAACTTAGAGATGACAAAATTTTTTATCTACTTCCTGTAAAACAGAAAATCTTTTTATATTATGAGAAGCAATATAAATTTTAAAACTGTTTCCTTATAAAATTTTTAGTGAAATTAAAACATATGAAGTTTCAAAAAGTTCCGTAATATTTTTCCAACATTTTTTTAAAATTATTTCCATGCCGTTACAATCTATTTATATTGAAGAGCTATGTGAGATATTGATATAGGAATTTTTTTAATTTCTTCATAGCCTGTTAATATGCGAAAGTTAAGAAATTTTTTATTATTTTTTAGCAGAATAAATAAAACAATTGATAGGACAGGATTCGAAGACTTCCACCCTATGGAGTATTTGGAGGATCGGCAAGAAGGCTCGGTTGTATCGGTGAGCGGCTGAGATAATAGACACTTTATCAGAATAGTCACAAGGGTTCACACAACCACATCCCAATTCTGATATGCGTAATTGTAAGAAACATATGCTGACAACTTTGACATCTCCTATCTCCAGCACAAATGATAAATGGTGTCGATCACATCTTTTTTTGCATTCTTAGCACATTCATTGTAACCCTTACATTACAAACGTGTTATGACCAGCACCTCTGACCTATCTTCCAGACCTCACCAACGTTGCTTTTCAACAGAAAAAGAAATGACAGCTTCTTGCCTGCACTGTTCTGATTTTCCGTAATCCAGAATATGTTTGACTGCTGCCATGACCGTCACTTCCTTCTGAATAATAGAAAACGTAAGGTTAATGGTTGTCGAATGATTGTCATCTCATCACTTACTAATAACTCCGGTCAATAAACTTAAGCATTTAATTGAAGCTATATTGACTGAGGTCCCCCGAATCTCCTTACAAACTCAGTATGATCTTTCATACGAGTGAAAGCAGTTTTTTTTGCCAGAGTTGCCAGTGTTTACTGACCGCATGTTTCTTGCAGTATCTTGACCTTACTTTATTTCATAACTTGTTAGACCATCCAGGACGCTCAATTATTTTTGAACAATCGAAAACGTGTGTTCAATGTTTGCTCATTGATTGGCGCCTTATCACTTACTAATATTCCGTGCCAATGAAATTCATTGAAACTGCGTTCACTGAATTACGTGTGTTCATTGGTTGCCGATGAATTAGTGCTTCATTATTTTCTAATAACTTCTGTCAATGAATTGTGACATAGTGGTGAAGGTGTGTTAATTAAGTTTCCCAGAAATACCATACAATCTCTGTATGACACCCAGAATAAACGGATTACAGCAATTCTTGCCGAGTTTCCAACTTTGTATACCGATTTTCCAATATCTTTGCTTGCTAACTCTGAGTAGTTTTAATTACTTGTTCATTCCACTACAATTTTAGTTCAACTAAACATAATTCTCTTATTTTAAAATCATTTAAAGTGTAGAATATTTAATTGCCAGCAGTTTATTAAGTTTAAATTTAATCCTCGTTGAATGAGAAACCGGCTCTGTGTTGGAATTCTGCAGTTCGAAATTTTAATTAAATATTGTATTTATGTAACAATCTGCTTAAAGAAACAAAAATTAATATAAATTTTTTTGTGGGTGTCGATGGCTAGACGTAATGAACTAAACCCGTATAAAATGATTGTCTTATAACAATAACTATTTCAATTGAATTGAAACCTGATAATTTGACTTTGAAATCAGATGCAATAGCTAGTTTATTTTAGTCAGGTTTGATTATATAACTACTTTTAAAACTAAGTAAGTTCGTCATGCATACATTTTTATAGTAAATAAGAAATATTTTCGATTAAGCACTAAATTCTAATATAGAAAACTTGCATACGAAAAATATTTTTTCTTACTTTTACAAACCCCTTTTTGGTATTCTTTATCAGGAGGACACTCACACTGAGGTAATCCATCGTGTATCACACATATGCCACCATGTTCACCACATATGTGGTGTAAATGCCTGCAAACATTGTTGACTTCACATCTGTCTCCACTGTAATCCGCATGACATTCACAGAAACCATCATTGCCATTATGTTTACAGATACCACCATTTTGACAATCTACATCATAGCTGCAAGTTTCTGATAAATAAATTTTTATTTAGATATAGCTTTATTTAATAATTTTAATTTTATTTATTTAGTTTCCGGTTAAAAAATTTTAAGAATTCTGGTTTTAAATTCTAGTTAAAGTTTATGTAAATCCCGGATTTTTAGGCTGATAACACTTAAAGAAATATCATCTGAATGTTTATCGCTCACGTAATCTCTTCATCGCTACCAACACTGAGCATTTGCCCTTTTATTATATTTGAATAATACTAGGGAGCACTTTTTTCTACTGTGTAAGAATTTTTAACGCTTACTCATCATAGATTCTGAATCCACAGTCAGTTTCTCTAAACAAGATGCAATTTTCATGGAATTTAAAATTGTATATTCCTAACCAGAAATTCTTAAAATTCAACCAAGCTTCCTCTATTATCTGATAATAAATTCCTGCTTGTGACGCGGTAAGTTAAAGTCATATAAGTCTTGTATTTAGCGCTATTTTCACCACAGCGTTATTTTCATCCTATTTCTCGTATTTAGCACAGCAGACAAGATCTATATGTTTCTTTATAAACGTTTACATTCAAGTTAAAGATAAACTAAAAAGAATAATCTTAAAAAAAATATTCAGATTTCAGGACAAAACTGATATTACACTTGAAATCCTCACACTGCAATTAAGTAAGATTAATTGCTTGTTTAAATTCAGCAAAAAAAAACTTGTTCCTATTCTAAAACGTTATATAAGAGATGGTGGACGAAATTCTTATGTTTCAAATTCATTAAAATATTAATACTTTAACTATACTACCACTCGGTAAGGTATTTTCTGAAAATATGCATATTCCGCTATCACTTTTTAACCTGATAACACCAATAGATAACTTTTTCACTATCCCAAATAAATTCAAACTAAATAAAATTGCTTAATGCATTTTCTCTCTATATTTGTCTATGTAAGGCTTTTCTATGTAGCTCATTGATTTCGAAGCTGCAAAGGAAGTTCAAATTTTAGTGAGACTTTTCAAAAAAGTAAATGGCTGGTCTTGACCAATCATATCCTACATAAAAAATTCTTCACTGGGTGTTTTATAAGTATGGTCTGAGCAGTGGATCTAAAAACCAAATTCTGTTTTAAAAGTACCGATTTAAACATTTGATACGGAGTACGTAGCCAGATGGGCTATCTGCTCCGTCACCTAAGGTGGGATAAAAAAAAATTTGTGATGAAGGGGGTAGGATATATTTACGTGAACGTAAAACTTAATGGGAATTATTTGTTTTAAAGTAATTGAGAAAAACTTATATAATACAAAGCAATCATATTCAATAAATTAAACAAATTTTTAGACATGTATTTGCTACCACTTACTTATTTTCATTAGATTTTGTAAAAAATAGCTCTTTTGTCAACCTTCATAGTGATATGTTTGGACTGCCTAAAAGAAACCGTGTCGAGGCTTTCGGTTGACCTATTTATGCCCATCATCCTTACAAATGAGACTTTCGCTATTTTTTATCCTTTAAAAAGTAAAAAGTGGTAGCACAGTTTATTCCGGTAACATTTATTTTATAATAATTAATATTTTGTTTATGCTAGTATTTGAAGTGGAGTCACTAAGTATTTTCAAGCTTAATTGAAGGAAAACCTATAAAATCTTACTATTAAATAACATACAAGCTCTTTCCTCAGAAAGGTACATTTTAAAGCATTAAAAAATTTGTGGTTGAGCATAAATAGAAAAAAAAATATTTCACGTGCTTCATCATTACACGGCTTTCGTAAGAAACAAAAAGGACGCTACTGATATTTTAATACGATCGTCTTATTGTGAGACTACTAAAAAATACTACTAATAATAATCTTATATGTGGGAGTTTTATTATTATGTCTTAATGTGCACTTTTAAATTGTGTTTGTGTGTCATTAATTTTTCATTGCATTTACATTTCAAATTTTCGAATTGTTTGTTCTTATTTTATTTATCCATTATCGGGTCTCGGAACACAATCAGTTTTTGGTATTACCACTGACGATAGAAAGGTGAGTTGGCAGGCAGTGTGTCCCCCGATGAAGTACCGTCTTGCTAACACACATATCTTACAATATTCTTCGTTTTCTGATAGAATTTCTGATGTACTAAAACACTAATTAATACAATAATAATTAGTTCCAATAGTTAAAAACTGAAATTAAAAAATATAGTTTATGTGATATTGATGACAAATTAGTAAATTTTACAACTACTATTTTTCGAATTTAATAACAGTGTCAAAAAAAGTGACTCGCACCAGTCCTACAATAAATACTTTATTGGTACTGCAAATATATTTAAAAAAAAATATTTTTTTCAGTGTTATAGAATATATAAAAAAAATATTGTTATATTACTCTGTAAATAATATTATTTCTTTACAAAAAACATGGCAAAACAATAAATTTTAGCAATAAATATTTATAAAAACAGAGCTTACTTTTACAAGCTCCATGCATTTGGCCATAACCTTTATTGCACCAGCATTTCTTTTCCAAGTTTCTTCCAAAAGAACAGTTTACAGATTTCTCACCACAATAGCAATCTGTTCAGAANTCCGCCGAAAGAACGTTAATTATTTAGAGTTCCATGGCAGAAAAATATTGAGAGCCCCTGACCTAGATCAACTAATTCAAATACTAAAACAGTCTAAACTAATTTGTACGACCACCTTTTATAAAGACTTCCATTATAACGACCATTTAAAAAAGAATCAAATAATCGATTCATATAACCGTTCATTTTAGTGAATTGATTCTAAAGAATCGATTCATTTAAATGAATCGATTGGCACATCACTACCCATGACAACACGTTGGTGCCATGTCCAAGCGAAACGTTAGTGGCCGGTGACAACACATGGATGTCGCGCGTTGCAACCTGATATTCATATGACCTTTTGTCAAGGGACAATAGATTACAGGGATGCCAACTGCTCCGCTTTCTGGAATAGTTTTAACAAAGTGGTAGCAAATTATATAGTAAAATTCGTTAAAGAAAGATAGTTACGCCTACTTTTTAATATAGTAACCAGTAGTTTGATGCTTAAACGTTGCATTTTATATCATACTTATAATTTTTGATATTTAGTGGTGAAAAAAATTACTTATAATGAAAAATACTAAACTAAAAGTAACTTAAATTTCGCTACCACTAGAAAACACTATTTTACAAAGCAGAGCAAGTTACACGGAACCGGTCACATGGTAAACTTATCACTAAAATCTATGCAGACAGCATAGTGTTAACGTGTTAAAATTAGACGGAAATCAAAAATAAGTCTGACAAATTAACTACGTCCGTTTTCAACATAAACACATATTGACATTATTTAGCCTAACAAGGGTAAGAGAGATGACTATTTTTCCAGTTATTGTCTCATATGTTATAATCATTTCTTCCCTTTCGAAATAATAATTATTTTTTTTTTTTTTGTAATTTAGCATAATAATCAAATGCATCAAAAATACACGTAAATTATGCTGAAGCATGTTTTCATGATTGTCATGATGAATAGATTAATTTTATGACAAATTTCAAAAAATCAGTTTTCTTTATAAATCAAATTCTATGCCCTTGAACTTCACATTTTTCTGAGGAATAAATTGAAAGGAGTGTAAAATTAAAAGGAGTACACGAATAAAATATTACGTGTATATCATTGACAGATACCGGTTTTAGACAAAGTGAATCACACATACTGTAAACATGATTTAAGAGTTACATAACTTACCAACGCAGACATCAGTCATTTGTGAAAAACCAGTCTCACAGGAACAAATTTTATTCCCTTCGTGATTGAAATCGCAAGATAAAGAATGAAGTCCACAATCACATGCTGTAATTGAAGATAAAATTGATTGAAACTGCAAGATAAAGATTGACAACCACAATCAAGAGATCTCATTAAGAACAATTAGTTTGAAACCGCGGGATAAAGTATGACGTCCTTAATCACACGCTATAATTAAAAAACAAAATTGATTAAAGAGGCGAGATACATGTCTTGAATCATAAATTGTAACAAAAGCAAAATTAATTAAAAACAAAATTGTTTGAAAACATAGTATAAAGAATGACATTTTCAATCACACACTTTAATTAAAATAAAACTTGAACTAACAATGAAATGTTTCACAGCTCCCCCTAGGTCCCTACGCAGTCTGATCAAATTTTAAAATTTTCAGTTCAACAAAATAACCATTAGCTGTGGTAAGTATCATTTAATATGATGCTGCTGATTTAGGCCTTCTCATGGTAGTTTAAATTCGCCAGAATCAAACAATTTCCTCTGGAAATAGCTCTTTTGTTGGACCCTGAAACGACTGTTGCAAAAATAACTATATTTATAAAAAATCACATCCATTACCATAATACCTGTATTAGTCGTAACTAAAATTAATTAAGCTTAACGGAGTCAATAATAGCATAGGGATTTTTGTACGGTATTTATAAACTAAGTACCATTTTTCTATTAACCTTTGTCGTTTACTGCATAAATAATATTTCTTTATTTCAATCACTATTTATTTTAAATTACTTATTTTTATACAAAAGTGTTTTAAAAGCACAATTATAAGCAAAGCAACACATGGTTTCAGATAACTTTAGAAATACAAATTCATTGACGTAGCTTTCCAATTTGATTTACGATGAGTTGATATAGTTAAATATTATAAGGAGTGAAATAAATTCCTGAACAGAATTGTCTACAGTTTAATTTATTACAATGGCTAATGTTGAACTAAGGCAAATAAAATCATTTTTTATCAGCTTTCCAGAAAGGAATAATTAAAATTTTTAAAAGAGTTTTAGTATATGTGGATATAATTGCTTTTTGTAGCCTATGTCTTAGTTACAGGGCCCTAGTATAATTGGTTTTGGAGTTACAGCAGATTTGATATCAGTACAGCAGACAAAAAATTTTCAGTAAACACAAAAAAGATGAAAAAAGATAGGCTTACTTGAGAAGGTTGTTTTTAATGAAATATCCGTTTTAGGGGAAAGAGTTGATTCAGTTGATTCATGAGCTGAAACAGGAAACTTTTAAATAGTTAAATCTGAACAACAATAAACCTACTTACTTATCATACATTACAAAACATTTTTATAAAAGCCTTGATTTAAAGACCTTTAAAAAAATTTTAACGTTTTTCTGATTTTTTAAGAGTCAATGTAAAATATCTGATTGCTTATCATAATTATTGCTCGAATTTTCTTCCAATGTAATTGCAATTGAAATTGGGCGAAGTTTCCAATACTTTTGTGATCATTGCTTGGTAATCCTTAGTTATTTGCAGCTGTCGAAAACATGTGTTTCTGTATTTTCTAAGTAAAACTGTATATAACTGCACGTATTATTAAGTTTTACAATAGGTAAAATATATCTTCAAAACATCCTGGCCATTAAATTTTTACAGTAAGGCCTAATTATAGCTAAATTATATCAGATAATATGCTAATTTTTAGCTGAATGTAGTCTTAAAAATTTTTATACATTAATGATCAATTTGAAAATATTTAGTAATTATGATCAAGGTTCTCAATAAATACATTCATTGTAATTTTGAAGCAAAATAAAACAGTTTTGTATGCTTTAATTAAAAAAAGGAAATTTTCTGTTCCTGAGAAAATGTGATCTTGTAATTTTATCAATCTGAAAGTCATGGCAGCGTCAACTGGTTGAGAAATAGTGATAAAAAAAACTTACCCTCCTAGACAAAGACAGCAATCCTTAGTAATAAATTTCAATTTCGAACAGACAGTTAAATTTATTCCTTTATCTCTAAATTTCTTATATAATAAAGGTAGTAAAATGAAATACACATAAGTGTTGCTTCTGTTTTAATGTTTTCCATTTTTTTTAAAAGCAAAATTCCAAATTTTAAGTTTTAATAAGTATTCAAGTTTTACTTAATTTTGTACTTGAACTAAGCCTTGAAAATTATTGTTATCAAAATTATTGTTAGCAAAAGTTTATTCATTTCATAATTCATGATTTATTTGATTTATGCATGTTTTTTTTTTTATTCAAGGCAAGAAATCTTTCATAATCTGAGAATGACGCTCGTACGAAGAGATTGAAATTATGGAAACGGTTAAATTACTCGAATAAAACCTAACATCAAATCAAAAACCTAAAAATGCAATCAACCTCGATCCGATCCCCTAAGGCTGCGATGACACTCTGAGGGTAGGAAAAAACCCTGAGGGTGGGACAGCTCTTTGAGAATGGGGTGAGGCTCGAAATATGAAATTAAATATATATTTTTAATAACATTTTTCTCAAAATATCCCTTGTGTTTTTATTATGTTTTAACTTTTTCATCCAAAATTTATTATTTTTAAAAAATTTATGATGAGAACAACTTAAAAGCACAATCACAATCAATAAAGTAAAAACTTCCTAGAAAACAGATATAATAAGAGACAAAAATTAAATAAATTAAATAAAATACATATGAAGAAATGAACATAAACAAAAAAACTCACTCTAAAACTTAAAATTTGTAAATCTCAATATTAAGAAGCCAACTTGTTTAATGAATTTCAGAAATAATTTTTAAAAAAAATTTAAGGAAAAGTGGGTTAAAACCGAGTATCTAAGATTCGAAAGCGTGTTGATACTAAATTGTTCGACCTAAAAACTATCAGACTTAATCAAGATATCGCACCCTTGCAAAAAAAGTGACTCAAGTAAATAAAAAGCAATTTTGAAGTTATGTCAATAAAAAATATGTTTGAAGTGTCCCATCAAGCTCAAAAAATGTCACATAATCTCCAACGCGCAATTTATCCAGCTGAGGGCAGTTGTGTCAGTTCTGAGTCGAATTCAGAATAAGGGTTATCGTATTAAGTTGATTTGTCTCAAATGCTGCATTTTAGAGTTATGACACTTGCCAAGGTGCGATATTATTTGCTTAGTTACGTGTAATGTATCATTCTTAAAAAAGTCATAGATGCACGATTTTTTTATAAGTGATTTCTTTTTGAGGGAAAAATCAAGTCAAATTACCTCATCTTACCCGAAGTCTTCGCAATATACAAGAATTACCTTCATTGCTTATATTTCACGCGGTCTTTAACTAATATTTCTTAAATTTTAAAGCAATAATTTTGTAATAATTTTCAATTACTTCCAACAGTTTTATTTTATACCTCTCTCTCTCTGTCTCTCATATAACTAAAGATATAACTATTTGCAAATTCATATGTACATTTCATATCAAGGGTTTTAAGGGAAATTTATATAAAAGTATTACCAATTAGAATACAATGGCATATTTTTGCAAATAACAGTCTTTATCCAATTATGAATATTTAATATGGAAAATGTCAGCGCAATGAGTTGAAAATTTAGGCTCAAAATATGGTTTATATATTTCGACAATGAAGATGCAATTTTGTGACACATAGAACATTTTAAAATGACACACATATTTATAATTTAAAGAGAAAAAAATATCCAACGACATGCTCACAATTTGTTGAAGTTATCCCTTCTGGTTCAGTTGATTCCGGTGTATTTGATACTTCTAAAAAACAAACTATGTTGAGTATAAAGTATAAAAAATAAAGCATAACTATAGACACGAGATTTCCAAACTTTGTTAAAGATAAATTTCGTTGTCTAGAGATTGATGAAGTACAAAAATATTATTTAGCTAAATTATTTTAAAATTGAAACTATAGACTTTAATTTATTTTAATAGATTTTTGCAATCTATTAGGCAATTATTAGGTCTATTAGGCATCCCTGCAAATGATCAAACGAGCTTAAATATTCCTTCTTGCTGATGCATTGAAAAGGGTTCCCTACAAATCAACTCTAACAAACCTACAAATCAACTCTAACATTTTTGAATTATTTAAATTTAACGATGAGCAATGTAACTTTGAATAAAATTTAAGAATTCGAATTAGATGTTTTTACAACCAGAAATAATATTTCCTCGAAGTAAAACTAGGGGGCCTCCCTGGCCGAGCGGTATCTCCCTCCAAACGCTCTGTTGAGCATAGAGGAGGCGAGTTGGAATCACGCCGCAACCCTGGATGAACTGTTTGCCGTGTCCTTCTCTGCATTGGGCATACCTGTCCTACTTGACAAAGGTTTGTAAGCCTTAATTGAGCTTACAAGCCAGCAAATGTTTGTTCTTCTAATATATATAAATAAAATGAAGTAAGTTGGCATTCATGTTGAAGATACCTTTTTGCTACGAGATTCGAAGTATTAAGATAATGGAGAAAACAAATGACGCACAAAACAAAGAGGTTGAGTTTCTAAGATTTAGCTTTTTCATAAAGTGCCAAATAAAGTTTTTAAAGAAGGATTTTTGCTAAAAATTGGCGTTAGAGATTTTCAATTTTTATTTTAAATATTAACAAAACATAATATTGATGCCAAAAATACCTTTAACACATTTCCTATTTGCATCTTCTTGAAACAATGGGGGACATTTGCAAATGGGTTGATAGGTTTCGTCTAATACGCAGTTGGCTGAGAGTTTTATGCATTTCTCTTCATTCTTTTTAATACGGCATTTGTCTGAAATAAAAATTAAATTAGATTTCAAGATTTCATGATTTCAATTTACTATTTCATGAAGATAAAAAAAAATATTTTTTTGTTGGAATGATTTTTTATGAGTTGCATTAACATGCAACCTAATTTTTTAACTGGACTCAGTCTATTATGAATAAAAAAAACAGTAATTGAAAATACTTACGAATACAGAAACCGTTTTCGTTTTTATCGTACCCGTTTTCACAATTACAAGTATAACCTTCATTTACATTTGGGCTTTCAACACATCGAGCATTAAGCTTCGAGCATTCTTTGCTTTTACCTCCTTCCAAGCACATTTGTTTCACTAAAAAACATAAGTTATTGTTGAAAACCATCAATCTTAAGAAGGGATCCAGTAAACATATATAAAATACTCTAAGCGTTATAATCTCCGTTTTTTATTTTGTTAAATATACTCTGAGTAATTTTTTTTGAAATATTATCTAACTTATTATTATTTTCACCACTCCCTCTTAGGTTTTTCTGGATTAATTTATTTTATGTAGAGTTATAAGGGTTTTATTTGCAGATTCTATATACATTCAAATATCCAAAAAAAGTGTACCTGATAAAAGTTATTTGGTTTTGAAATTTTATAGAAGAAAGAAAAATTTGTTGTGCTTATTACAGCACTTCCAATTTGCAATATCTGTTAAAAATTGTCAATCAGAACTTTCACCTTTACGTCAGTAGAACATTTAAATTTTGAGTACGTTTGCAGTCCTGTTAAGCCTACTGTTTCATCTGCTGTAAATTGTAAAACGTAGCCATTGAAATGCGATTGCTTGCCTTTTAATGCTTTCATTTTTTCCAGAATAGATCTATTAGTTGTAATCATTCAGTTGAATGAGGTCAGTTCACTTATCAGTCAGTTATATGAGATTAGCCTGAACATTATTTTCCAACTGATTATTAGTCAGAATGCTTAGAATCTGATGTCCAGATAGCAGGTTTGACTTTATCTTGGAGGAGACAAAGCTTCCAATTCAACAAGGAGCTGTAAGGATAATTAGGGACTTACATCCATGTCACCAAGTTTGTCTAGATTTTAAAGTTCATAGATGAGGTTGATTAAGAATTATAGTTATTTAAACAGCTTAAAGGCATTAAATAAAGTTCAAAATTTCAACGATTAGTTTACATTTTATTAATATAACAATGTAAGTTTCATTCCGGAAATATAAAAAAAAATATTTGCTTCTATACTTTAAAAATAAATTCGTTGTGATATTAATTATTTTAATTTTTTTGTTGTTTATAGAAATATTAAAGAAAAAAAATGTAGATCTATAACCACTAACAAGTACAGCTTAGTGAATTCAACTATTCAATTTTTCGCATTTGGTAACAGTCTAAATGTTTTGCAGTGAAAAATGCAACGATGCATTTTAAATAGAATTTGTGCTCTAATAATTTAAAATTTCGATGAGTTATAAATGTATTAAAATTATTGAAATTTTACCATTATCGCAAAATGTTCCGTAATAATGTGGCCTACATTCACATTTAAACTTGTTGAATCCATCTGGTCTGCACGTACCTCCATTCTTACAAACATCTCTTAAGTAGCAGACGTCTACAGACAATAAAAACAAATGCTTATGAAAATATACACAAATATCTATACATGTTCAAATATATTCACATTCTATAAAAAAATAGCCATCTGCTTTGTCGCATTTTTATCTCATATTATTATTTCTTGAAATACGATTTTATATCAAATGCAAGAAATCAAAATAGTGCCTTAGCGCCTCCCCTACAATGTTTGTTTTTTTCCTTCCAGTTGTAGTAAATTGATACAGAAAATCTTAAAACAAATAGAAGTTGCATAAAATGTTTAGTAGAACTCAGTTTAGGGATCCTTAAGGTCCGCAAAAAGATATTCAAGCTGTAGCAAATAATCCAAACTCAAAGCAATTTGCAGAATTCCGACTTACGAAACTACTTAATTATCTAATTTACATACCTGCCAAGTTTTACACACTTTGAGTAAAATTTTATTTTTACATTTAAAGTAGTAGGAAATGTATGCTTGCTATTTATTCTTTGCATTCAATAAATCCAATTCAAAATGATTTTGACCATCACTACATTTAAATAAATTCTATATTCTATATATACATATATATATATACATATACATACATATATATATATATATACATATACATATATACATATACATACATATATATATACATATATATATTCATATATATATATATATATATATATATATATATCACATTAGTTAGTTTAATTTTAGACATAATAAAATGTAAATTTTTGCTTATGAATGTAATTTGCTTTTAGTCTTACTACCACTGGGGTGCATCATCTTCGGAAGGATTATAAGTGGGCAGATATTAGTATGTATCAAAACAGTATAAAACAGTCTGTGAGCAGATATTAAAATGTTTCAAACATCCTTAAAACACTAAAACAAACTAATAGAAAAAATAAAAATAAAAATTTGAAAAAAAAAAAATTTGGAAACTCAAATATTTATGTAAAAAAAAATCTGTTAGATAATTCATGCAAGAAATCTCTTTGAGAACTCTGGCCAGTAGACGGTTTGATTTCGAATATATCACTCTATATTAAAAAATTGCAAGGGTCACAGTCGCTGCTTTGAGCGTTTAGCTTAACGTTACATTTTGTTTTGCTGAGCGAAAACTCTAAAACTTAGAAACTTAAGACTAGAAAGTTGGGTAGAAAAATGTACAGATAGTTAGTTCAATGAAATAAAATAACAAAATTCGGTAATTAGTTCGAGAATTATTTATAGGAAACTTGTATAAACTTGCAGTTAAAAATACCATTCGGGCTGCTTTGCAGGACGCAGGAATAGAACCACAGACTTGAAATTCGGTATGCTGAAAAGACCGTTTTTGTTTACGAAGTAAACGCAGAGTCTTTTTTTCCGACTTTTATTTTGTTTTGTTTTAATGCAGTTTTTGCAAATTTTTTCTAACTTTTTTGTTTTCCGTTACATTTTGCCTTGCGGCACAACATTTTCTACTCTTTGAAATTTGAAATTGCAAAGGAATGTCGGTAAAGGAAAAGGAGTACTGGCGAAGCAAAAAAAATTATACTCGATAATTAATTCTAGAATTATTATTTGTTAAACTTTTTGTTCGATCGATTTGTAGCATGTTTAAATGCAAATACGGAATTTAAATTTGCCGTGCTGAAAGAGACATTATTATTATTTGTGAAATTTACAAGAACGTTGTTTCGAAATTACATTTTGTTCAAATGTCACTGCAAATTTAACTGCTTTTTTGGGATTTTTTTACAAATTAGGCAGCAAATATTGACTATTTATCCATTGTACATGAAAATTTGTTTTTTTTCGATCGAGATCTTTATTTCGCGCTAATATAAGTGTCAAAAAAAGAGAAGGAAATTACATGTTGCCAGTTACAAATTTTAATATTTGCATAGAAATTTTCAAAAGTAAAGAAAGAAACTCAATAAAGTCGCGTTAATGGATAAAATTTATTCAAATTTATTTCTGCTTATCGATTCACATAATCTAATTTTCATAAACTAATTTTTATATGAGTGCAATCCGAGCAATAAGCAGGAATTGATAAATCCTACATAATAGCCTATTCCGTTTCGATTAATGTATTGGCTAAATGTGTTTGCATAAAACTGTAATAACTGCGAACCATTAAATGTGTACCATTGGAGTATATTGCCCAGCACTGGATCCGAGACACAAACCTGTGCAAAGACGCCTAAACGACTGAGAATTTTGAATCGGTGGCTTTACGAGGGAAAGGATAAAAATTTTCAAAAATGTAATTCCGTGACCAGTTGTCACAGCGTGCTCATTACTCCATTGCTCAGTTACGAATATTCGAGTCGTAATAAGCATAATTTTTTCTTCATGAGGAGAATTTACAAAAAAAACCCTTCTTGTTGATTTAAAGAAAAAAAATGACGTGTTAGGAAATTTTAAAGTTACCCTTTTCACATTTCTCTCCATAAAATCCAGGCAAGCAATCACATTTTGGCACTTTTGAGTACATTGTGCACTTCCCTCCGTTATTGCACGGGTTGTTTGCACAAGGCCCTATAAGTACATAAAAATGAGATTTTTTTCAAATTCACATTTTCAGTTATGATAACATTAAACTAATTAATAACATTGTAATCATTTTGCTGTATATTAATAACAAATCATACCCTACATAGCATTTGAGATTATTTTCGAAAAACTGTTTCTACTGTTAGTGAGCTAAAAGAGAAATTTTGAAATCGTATCGAATTTCGATTTAGCTTTTTAAGACATCAATATAATCAAAAGATTATTTGAACATATAATGCTTAGAATCTGATGTCCAGATAGCAGGTTTGACTTTATCTTGGAGGAGACAAAGCTTCCAATTCAACAAGGAGCTGTAAGGATAATTAGGGACTTACATCCATGTCACCAAGTTTGTCTAGATTTTAAAGTTCATAGATGAGGTTGATTAAGAATTATAGTTATTTAAACNTGGAGGACACTCTGAACCACATTATATATATATATGTTTAGACTATATATCAGTAATGGTGAAAACATTTCTTTTATATTTACTTAGCAAAAAATATGGGGTAATTTGAGGTTGAGATGTTTAAAAAAAATATATCTAAGGTAGAAAATGAGTTTATATTTTGCACCTAAAATAACCTCATCAATGCAGATTCAATTTCAGATTTATTTACACAGCATAAAATCAGGCTCATGTATAGCTCAGTAATGCTTTTATTTAAAATCCGATATTATTCGCAAAAAATAACCTGTACACCTCAAAAACAACATATCGAAGCTGGTTGCTCTATCGTAGATTTTTATCAACCTCAAAGGCGAATAATACAACTTCATTAACCTTAATTATAAATCTTGGGAAGTTGTATTTTTATGATTCTTTTTCGAAGTCAACTTTAAATAAACCTCTATTCAGACCTAACACTTGAGGTGTTATCTCAAAAGTGCCAAAGTTTTGTACATCACCTCTCTGCAACAAAGAATGATATTTTCCGATTAAATTAATAAGAAAGATAATTTCATATTAAATTGAAGGCATGTAATAAATGTCAAGAAACAAATTGAAACTTTAAAAAAAAAAGAATTGCCTAAAAAGGTCACGTGTATTAAAAAATATAAAAGAAGCCAGCAAATATTAAAGATTCATTGCAAAATTAAGAAAAGTAATTAAATTCTTAAATTAGTTGAGGGTCTATAAAAAGATCTTTATAATTGTACATTTTTGCTGAAGGCTGATAGATAAACTAAATCTATAATATTGAAATGATGAACTCGCTATGTTTCTCTCTTATAACTCCTGAACAGTTAAAGCTAGCGTCCCGAAATTTAGAGAGCGGTCTTGATAGGAGCCATTCTATCCCCCCTGTGTCAAAAATCATACTAATATTTCTTTCATACCTTTTGGAAGAGTTGTTTGAAAAACAGAGTTTTTTGATTTATTTAGTTGATGCCATTTATAAAAATTAACATTTATTAGATGATGCCATTTATAAAAATTTATAAAAATTAACAAGCGACTTTTTATTTTCAAATATTTTTTAAGATAACAACAGTAATGCTAGCTAGCTTATAACTCTCAAAACAGAGAGTTTTTACAGAGAGACAATTACAACGATTATGAAACATCATTTACCAAAGGAGACAGAGACCTCCATCATGTACTCTCATAATGGTCATAGTGACCCATCATTTACCCTGTCAGAATTGGAAATGGTAGTTGACGACTTAGGATTAAATAAGGCGCCGGGACCGGACGGAATCCCCGGTGAGATATTTAAAGAATTACTTCTTATTAACAAATCCTGGCTCCTAGAATCAATAAATAAGTGCCTTGAATTGAAAGTATTTCCTGTTTGCTGGAAAAGCGCCAGAGTCACCCTAATTCCCAAATCCGATAGGGACCCACATTTTCCGACATCTTACAGACCAATCTCTCTTCTCCCGGTCTGGGGCAAAATCCTAGATAAACTCTTGACCAAAAGACTTGCCTACTTTTTGGAAAGCAGAGATCAATTAAATCCCTACCAGTACGGCTTCCGGGCTGGGAGAGGCACAGACGACGCATTATTGGAGCTGGTCAAATTTGTTGAGGAGGCTAAAGCAAACAACAAACACAGCATAGGGGTGGCTCTGGACATTAATAATGCTTTTAATAATGCAAACTTTTCGATTTTGAAGTTCGAATTTTTTAAACTTGACCTTCCAGATAATATTGTCAGCATTATCATGAGTTTCCAAAGTAATAGAGATGTTACATATATAGATGAAGAAGGTCAGTGCCTATTTAAACAAGATACGTCGTTGGGGGTTCCACAGGGATCCTCCCTGGGACCGGTGCTGTGGTTGGTATATGTCAATACGATTTTTAACAATTTTAACAATATTGATTTTAGCGGTTTTAGCGATTTTAAAGAAGATGACAGCCGACTGATTGTTTTTGAAGACATTTTACTTCTCTTGAGACACCAGATACTGTATAGATTTGATCTGCTGGCTACCCATTGTCTCACTCATCTCTCAGCCTGGGCCGAGTCAAACAGACTGAGTTTCAGTGATTCAAAAACTAATTGCCTAACATTCCCTAAGAATCAAAAAAGAATCGGCAGACACCCACGTATTAAAATGAGTGTCAATCATAGCCAAACAATTAAGCAAGTCAGGGAGCTAAAATATCTCGGGGTTGTGCTCGACCCGGGCCTGACCTGGATACCCCATTTAAATCAGATCAAAGAGAGAATGAACAATTTTAACAACCTCATCAGATGGGTGGCCAGGGCCACTTGGGGCCTCAAACCATCGATCTTAAAAATCATCTACCTCAGGGCGACCGAAAGAATTATACTCTACGCCGCCAGTGTCTGATATCGCAATAATACAAAAATCAATGACAAGCTTAAATCCATTCAGAGATCCTCCTTGATTACCATAACAAAAGCCTACTCTACTACAAGTACGGAGGCCCTCCAGATACTGGCGGGAGGGATACCTATTCACTTAAAGATTCTTGAAGATATCAGCACAAAAAGATTGACCTGGGGCTGGGGGTTGGCTGACTTGGAAATAGTTTTGGGCCACTCTCTGGACTCGATTGCATTGGAACAACGACCAGTAAGGCAACACCCCTCAAAGTTTGTTTCGGTGCCTTGGGGTAGGTCACTCCCCACTAATGAGGGGTTGGAAATTTTCACGGATGGTACAAGAGTGGAGTTCGCCGAAGAGACCGATAATGGAAGTAGGATAAAGCACAAGACCGGTTATGGAATTATCATCAAGAGAAATGGGATAATCATTAAAGCGGACTCCATTAGACTCTCCAACAATTGCAGTATTTTTATGGCTGAGCTGATGGCAATTAAAAGTGCATTTGATTGGCTGGCTAAAAATGACTACCCGGACGCCACTCTTTTCACTGATTCGCTCTCATCGTTGCAAGCCCTAAGTGACCCAACTCCAAATAACAAAGAGACAGAAAATACTAAACAACTATGGAGACCAAACATCACATGTAACTGGGTCAGGGCGCACATTGGCATCCTAGGCAACGAGGAGGCGGATCAGACAGCCAAGGAAGCCGTCAGTCGCAGCCAAATCAATTTAGAGGTCCAAAGTTCCAAGGCCCAGATCAAAACAATCATCAAGTCCAACAACCTAAATAGATGGAAAACAGAATGGCAGAGCTCCGAGAGAGGTCGACAAACCTATATTTTTTTTAAAGACCCTTCCACCAAACGACTACAGTCCAACTTTTACCTAAACCAATTACTTACTGGACTGTGTTTGGAGGATACCAAAATAGACTTTTCAATAAAAACCCAAATTGTACCTACTGTGGGGACAATCAGACAATCGAACACTTGATCTTGAACTGCCCACACTTCCAGACACTCCGTGGAAACCATTTTGCAGGGCAAAATTTGCACCAATGCTTTGCTAAGTTGGTCTGTAGAAACATAGTTAAACAAATTATAAAGGTAACATTGGAGGACACTCTGAACCACATTTAACTATGCTCGGAGCCTGCGAACACTATTGCTGGTGTATTGTGTATCTATCTAATTTCATTTTTAACTTCTCTACGTTTTAACTTGTATTGTTTTTATAAATTTTTAATTTAACAAGCATTGTTTTTATCAACTTTTAACTGATTGTTTTGATTCTTAACTTGTTCTGCCTTTTAACCTCTTTATCGAATTTTAACTTCTATATTTTATCACTGTTTTACATGTTCCTGCAAAGTTTTAACATTTATTGGTTTTTGGGTGATTTTGTGTTTTTTTTTTTTAATTTAACCTTTTTACTACTTTATTATTTTATTTGGTTTTAACTTGTTTTATAGAATTGTACTGAACATTATTTTAGATATTCAGATTTTTATATTCACTGTTGATGTAACTTTTAGAGATTTACGTATTTTTAATGTATCATTTGTGTATGTATCAACTCTCGTATGCCCTAAATTAGGTCTGGGCGAGATAAGAATAAAATATAACTCTCAAAAGTATGTTGCACGTTCTTTTATATTTAATTAATTTTTACCCGTTATGTTAGATAAACTCAATTATTTATATGAAGGTGGTAGCATAGGCTGAATTTCCAAAATTAGCTCTTCGTTCCCAAAATTAGCTCTTCCAAAGCTCCTCGTGAGTTAATTTTGTGTATAGTTATTTTAAAATATTTTTCTATAAAACTAAATAATTTAAAATCAACAGAAATTGTACGAAGAAACATTAAAAAACATCCTCATATTGTTATTGAAGCCAATGATGCTTTATTAATATTGGTAATAGGAAATACTTAGAAGTTAAAATAAAATAAGCTATGAACTAAAAGGCAGTTATTTTTGGTAATATGCACTACTGATATTATGATAATTTCTGCAGTTTAAATGGGTACTAAATATACTAGTATAGGAATTATGTATTTTGCACAGATTAAAACTTAATTAAAAATATGGAATTTTATATTAGATAATGTTTTTTGTTTTTCTAAATTTAAGGAAAAACCAGAAAAAAATTCCTTGATTGAAATTATGATTAGGTCTCGACCAATAGCATCGTGACAAATGATTCTGATTACATTTAATCTTAATATTTATTGATGACCAAAAACGTGTTTTGCTTAATATAATTAATGTAAAGCCACCTAGATGGGAAAAATAATTATTTTAGCTCTATTAACTATGTTGGTACAAGTCTTTGAGTTTTGAGCATGATTTCGAAGAGTTGTTTATTACTAATTTATTGATTATTTACGCTTTTTCACCCCGTACGAACATCTAGATATTGCAAAATATTATATTTTTGTTCAATTTAAGAATAAAAAATACACTTAAAAATTTAAAAG
>NC_092212.1:5912288-5918270 GCF_043381705.1 Parasteatoda tepidariorum | reverse complement strand
ACAAAAACAATAACTCGCCAAATTAGGGAACAAAAAGAAGATAGAAAACTTTATTTATTTCACACCTTAAAAGATACATGTAAATAACTTGATTTTAAAATACCAAGTCTTTAAATAATATCATTTGCCTCAATCATATTTCATATATAACAAACTCGCAAAAACATACGTTTTTAAAGTTTAGATTTTTATATACTGTATAATTTTCATTTATAATAAAACATCCAGTCTCATTTAAAAATTCTCAAAAAATATCAATTAAAAAAATATTGTAATAAGATTATTTTAAAGATTCTTCATTATATAACAATTTTATCAGATCATAAACTATTGAAATCCGAAAAAATTATACAAATGATCAAAACAGAGATTTTGGCTTTACCTTCAAACTCAAACAGTAACTTGACGCCTTGAGAATTTATGATATTCGATCAAAAATAACCGCAACATTTGAAGGTTTGATCTCGGTATTCAAAGGGAAGTGCCTCTAACCGATTATTCTGCATAAGTTGAAATACTACTGATTATATGCTTATACCAAACTTATAATTTCGATTTATTAAAAACATTTATATAAAAAAACATGGTAGTAAATATTTGTTAATAACGAGTTTATATTTCTTTCTTCTTTTATCTACAGTTTTATCATTACTTTAAAATTGCTGAAATTAACTCCTATTTTTGTTGTATACAAAATTATTTAGTTTAATATTGAAATAACATTGTCATATTTTTAATCTTTGAATATCTCGGAACTATGTTCATTGAAATTGTGCGTTTCATTTGTGTAAGCCAAAGAAGTTCTTTTTACGCAAATACTTTCTCATTATTGTTATCCAATAACTTTCTCGTTTCTAAAATATTTAAGAAAACGCGTCTTTGAAGATATAAGAAATAATCAATATACACTAGCGACTTGTTTTGAAATTGTTTGGATTATTTCTTTAAACTTTCAGCCATTCGTCAGAATTCAACAATTCACAGACGCAAAAATTTTCCTCTTTGCAGTTTAAGTCAATAAGACCATCTTATGTAACATTTACACAACAATATGTTTCTCTTAAGCCTCGCTATTTGCCTGATTTGCTCTCTAAGTTACAGAGAAAAAGATCTGTTTTTGAAACATAAACACCAGGCATGAAAGCGAGATGGAAAAGAGAAAACACTAGCAATAAAACTATTGTAATAATATATAATTTTAGGGAGTAGTAAATCTATTCTTAACAATAAACGATTCATTGTTATTAATTTTTTACTCGGGAAAGAAGCAATTCAATATATAAATTGTATCCATTAAAAATATTTGGTACTTATGGTTATTTAATTACTTGTTTAAATAAAGCAAAACATTAGCACCCAAATGCAATCAACAACAAGAGAATAATTATTTTGAACATAAATCAATGACAGTAATCAGTAAAAAAGTATATCAGTTTTTTTAAAACGATCAGTCATTAAGGACTTTTTAATTAAAATCCAAGCAACAATATCTTTTTTAACAATTGCTTTTCCCCTCATTCTCTAAAAAAATGTTGCGTTGTTTCTAATGCCACTTGCAAATCTAGCAAGAATGCAGGACGAAGCCAAGCGTATTTAAGGCTGCGTTTCTCGGTTTTAAGTGACCCCATCTGTGGCCAAGATTACGACTTCAGCATCACACGTCACAATTCGCATTTACCATTATTCATTCACTCATCCAAATATCGTTATTTCGACCTGAACCAGAGAATGGTCAATCTCTCATTCAGTACCCAAGAGGTATGATTCGTTGTGGGAACATGGAATACTTTGTGACCCTACAGCTTTAATGTACATCAGCCACCATTTATTACATGGGAAATATGCCCGGCGGTGATCAAACTCCCGACCTCTTGGATATAGGCTCAACCCCTATCCAACTAGGCTTTCCCGGCTATTGTAAAAATATTATTTGTTTTAAGTCACATAAAAAAAAAAACATTTTTAAGCATTTACTTATGGATGCCAAAAGCTCTGCCCTCTGCAAAAAATTTTGCACAATGATAGAGGGTGGTGCGTCAATTTGTAGCGCAATATTCGTCGTGGTATATTTCATTGTGCACAATTTGTTGGTGTGACAGTTCGTCGTGGAAACAATTTGTCTTTGGCACAATCATCGAGATTTCAATTCGTCACGAGCATATTTCGTGCAGGTAAAAAGCGTCGCAAGCACTATTCGTCGCAGGTACCATGTGTGGTAGCGGCAATTCCACACGAGCACAATTTCTCGCTGTTTCTATGCAATGGATCTATTTGCTAGTAGTGGCCAATTTATGAGCTCATGCGTTAAATTAGTAATTACTCATATGTTTAAAATTACATCATCTTAAGCAATCAGACCTGAATTTAATTCATACGGTTTAAATTCAGTTGTTTACTCAAAGCTTATTTACTCAAGGTTTACTCAGCGCTTGTTTATTCAATTCAAAGTAAGGCAAAAACAAATAGAAGAACACACTTAAGGTTCACCTCTCAATAAAGAGGAGCATGTCCGAATCACAACGGTGACTGGATGATGCGAATTCTGCTCCTTGCTCGCACGGACCACAGTGCTTGCTGACATAAAATACTGTTAGTGGTGGACAGATCATGGGTTATAATTTTTTTTCCGTAGGGCGAACAATGGGTGGCTTAGGTAGTTCTCCATGTAACGCAAATGCGGAACAAGAGTTTAAGTTCAGAATTAAGTTGCTTTCTGGTTTAAGTTCAAAATAAGAAGGCTATGGAGCTGAACATTAATACTCGCAAGCGCATTGACAGCTGTCCTATTAGGGTCAGATGTTCAACGCCGATGAAAAAATAAAATTAAATTTAAAAATAAAATGAGGAGTGAATATGAATGATACTTCTAGTTCAAATAGTAAATAATGTAAGAGTAACACCCATATTTAAAATCTTGTAGTTAAATACTGATAAATGGATAAATTTCTCGCTACTTTTTATTGGTTTGTTATACTTATGTAGAGTAAACACGCTCGATTTAATAAATGCGGATTTGATCAATCTTATAAAATGGTTAAAAATTTATGTATCTAAGAGGAAAAGTAATTTTATTACAAAATTGCATTATTTTTGCAAAATACTAACGATTTCCCTAGGTTCATTTGTCGGGGTTGATAAGGGCGACTAAAGATCCAGAAGTGATAACTTATCAAATTTAAAACTTTGTTAAAATCATATAAAATGTGTATTTTTTTGCAGGCTATATTTTTTCAGTTTACTATTATCAGCTATTGCAAAGAAAGTTTTGATTTAAATATGAATAATTTAATATGCCTCATAGTTGTTACGATTGAATAAATGAAGAGATTAAAAAAAATCCGAGTCGCATGAGGCATACTGATTTATAGTTAGATTTATTGAACTATATATCAAATTAACAATTTCTCTCATTGGCTAATTTATATACTTTGTTTGAAAGATTAATGAAGTGTCAATATAATTAATCTAATATCCGGAAAGGAAAACTTTTTATCGAGGGAAGTAAAATATTATCCAGGAAGAAAACATAACTTTAGCTGATAAGAATGAAGAAATACATTTATAGGTACATTTAATGCAACAAAAAAATGTATTTCCCGTAAGTGTATTATATTAGTAAGTATTGTAGATGTTATGTAATACTAATAATATTACTACTAATAAAAATTCCATTCAAGTTCTAAAAGATTAGTTAATTATACGTGTGTAAAGCAATATTTTTAATAAAAAAATTTTGAGAAATATTTTGTGTAGACTATATCTAATTTTTTCTATTAATATTCTAATTTGCCTATTTGTTTCAGTTCTGATATACTCGTATGTGTTTCATTTGTTTACGTGACGTGGTGTCAAAATCATTGTTAACACTTTAGATAGTGATGCATAAAAATCTGTTAAATTGAATTTATTAAACCAAGAATCGCAATTGGTAAACTACCACTTTTAAATATATATTTGCTCTCCGGAGCAAGTTGGCATCTCTGTATGTGTTTCATTTGTTTACGTGGCGTGGTCGTCAAAATTATTGTTAACACTTTGCATCCGATTCATTTAAATTTCAAAATAAGAGGAAATAACCAAATTAAAATCCTGGTAGCAAATTTTTGATTAAAAAAGGTTTTTTTTTGTTAAATAGCTTTCAAATAAAACCTGACACCTTCACTAAATGGTTTGTCATTTATAAGATGTGGTTGTTATCAATCCATTATTACTTTCTGAAATAGACTGAGAGCAAAATATTTTATTCACCACTTTTTATTTATGCGTAATAAATGCATGACGAGTCTCACACGTCAAATGCTCCCAAAGGGTCAATCAAATTTTTAAAATAAAAAATCAGTTAGTAAATCTTAGCTTGCTATCACTTTAAATAGTTTCGTTCATAGGTTGATACCCATTTCATTTAAACGAAATTTATCAGAAGCCCCTTGACTAACCGTTTTGGTCCCTAGGTACCCATTGAAGAGATGCCAACTGCTCCGGACACACCAAAATAATTAAGAAAACGGTAAATAACTACAAAGTAACTTTTGCAAATATTTGACTAATTTTGCTTGCTTTTTCAAAGGTGCTGCACGACAAAAGTATTACTATGTGGTGAATTGTGGTGGGTAAAAATCTACTAAATTGAATTTATTAAACCAAGAATCACAATTGATAAACTATCACTTTAAAATATATATTTGCTGTCCGGAGCAAGTTGGCATCTCTGCCATTAGGATAACTCTCCAATTACAGACAGAGATATATCAACAACTTGTTTTAAGCAAAATATTTTTTAAATGGTAGAAAGTTAAAAAATTAAGACTTTCAGAATGTTTTGAAATTTTGCCAACATCTGAAAGCACAACCTCGAGAATGCTGGAACAATGTGGCGTTTCATATGAACTTTTGGATCTTTGGCGTAGTAAGTAACTTAAGATCAATTTTCAAAACAATGAATCATTAATTAAAACATAAACTTAGCTACTATTAGAATAAATTTTAACAAAAAGTTTTAGAAGTTGACAACCTTGTAAAAGTTGCCTACAACCTGGAAAAATTAAAGAAGAATGACGAACGTTTCTAAAGATGACTGAAAATTTTATAAAGTTATCCACGCAATGCATCTTATGCCGTACAATATCAGATATGAAGAGATTAATGAGCAAATTTTTTAAACATGAAAAGAGGTAATAATTAATAGCTTTTATAATATTTATCCCTAAGAAAAAAATATCCATTATTAAGATTACTATAACATGGGAAAGTAGATAAAAACAGTTTAAATTTTTTAACGGTCACTGAAAAGTTTTTGAATATAGTTTCATTTTGCATTCCACAAAAGGTAACGCCACGCTTGTTACTTTAAATTTAAATTCTTTTGGATAGATATATCCTTAATCAACAATATTTTGCTCAATTTCAGAATCACCTTAAGGAACCTGTAAATGAGGGTCGGGGGACGTTAGGTTCATGTTTCTGAGATCTGGAGTTCGAATCACGCCGGCCGAAGAACACCCGGGTATTAAATGGTCACTAGTGCACGTTGAATCTGTGGTCACAAAGTTCTCCAATTTCCCATAGCAATTCATTACCTATGGGGATACTGAATTGTAGATTAAACGATCAAACTAACTGCAAAATAACTACCACTTTAATTCTTAAATATTCTTATACTAGTTTATTATAATATCTTGCTAACTTTTGGTTCTAACAACAACATCTCTTGGAGTAGGCAATCGCATCTTGAAATTGTGGTTGCTGTGTAATTAATAAATGATAATTACAACTGTAGGTCAGTCTAGAGCCCCTGAATAAAACAGGCCGACTTTTCATTTACTGTTGGAGCAAAGAGCTAACATAAGCACAGCGAATAAATATTTTCAAGTGGTAGTTTATTAATAGTAATTCTTGGTTTCATAAGTTCGATTTAGTAGATTTTAATCCACCACTATTTCTAAACAATGCGTAGGCTTATATAATTCACCACATTATAGTACT
>NC_092212.1:5908977-5911970 GCF_043381705.1 Parasteatoda tepidariorum | reverse complement strand
TCATGGGTTATAATCCGTAGGGCTAACGATGGATGGTTTAGGTAGTTCTCCATGTAACGCAAATGCGGAACAAGAGTTTAAGTTCAGAATTAAGTTGTTTTCTGGTTTAAGTTCAAAATGAGAAGGCTATGGAGCTGAACATTAATAGTCGCAAACGCATTGACAGCTGTCCTATTAGGGTCGGATGTTCAACGCAGATGAAAAAATAAAATAAAATTTAAAAATAAAATGAGGAGTGAATATGAATGATTTTTCTAGTTCAAATAGTAAATAATGTAAGAGTAACACCCATATTTTAAATCTTGTAGTTAAATACTGAAAAATGGATAAATTTCTCGCTACTTTTTATTGGCTTGCTATACTTATGTAGAGTAAACACGCTCGATTTAATAAATGCGGATTTGATCAATCTTATAAAATAGTTAAAAATTTATGTATCTATGAGGATAAATAATTTTATTACAAATTGCATTATTTTTGTAAAATACTAACGACTTCCCTAGGTTCATTTATCGGGGTTGATGAGGGCGACTAAAGATACAGAAGTGATAACTTATCAAATTCAAAACTTTGTTCAAATCATATAAAATGTGTATTTTTTGCAGGCTATTTTTTTTTCAGTTTGCTATTATAAGCTATTGCAAAGAAAGTTTTTGATTTAAATATGAATAATTTGAAATGCCTCATAGTTGTTACGATTGAATAAATTAAGAGATTTAAAGAAAAAAAGATTCGAGTCGCTTCAGGCATACTGATTTATGGTTAGATTTATTGAACTATATATCAAATTAACAATTTCTCTCATTGGCTAACTTATAGACTTTGTTTGAAAGATTAATGAAGTGTCAATATAAAACAATCTAATATCCGGAAAGGAAAACTTTTTATCTGAAAGAAGTAAAATATTATCCAGGAAGAAAACATAACTTTAGCTGATAAGAATGAAGAAATACATTGATAGGTACATTTAATGCAACAAAAAGTATTTCCCATAAATGTATGTAAGTAAATATTGAAGATGTTATGCAATACTAATAATATTACTACTAATAAAAATTCAATTCAAGTTCTAAAAGATCAGTTAATTATACGTGTGTTAAGCAATATTTTTAATGAAAAATTTTAAGAAATATTTTGTGTAGACTGTCTAATTTTTATCTATTAATATTCTAATTTACCTATTTGTTTCAGTTCTGATATACTCGTATGTGTTTCATTTGTTTATGACGTGGTTGTCACAATCATTGATAACACTTTGGATCCGATTTATTTAAATTCCAAACTGAGAGGAAACAACCAAATTAAAAACCTAGTAGTAAATTTTTGATTAAAAAAGTTTTTTTTTGTTTAATTGCTTTCAAATGAAACCTGACACTTTCACTAAATGGTTTGTCATTAATAAGATGTGGTAGTTATCAACGCATTATTTTTTTCTGAAATAGAGCAAAATATTTTATTCACCACTTTTTATTTATTGGTAATAAGTGCATGACGAGTCTCTCTCGTCAAATGTACCCAAAGGGTTAATCAAATTTTTAAAATAAAAAATCAGTTAGTAAATCTTAGTTTGCTTAGTTTGCACTTTAAATAATTTCGTTCATGGGTTGATACCCATTTCCTTTAACACGTTGAGCGCCGCGTCAGCCATCGGTGGCAGACACTGGACTTTCCATTTAGGCAGCGTCAGTCACCGGTGGGTGACACTGAAATTACATTTAGGCTACATCTGCCACCTCTTGCTGACACTGACCTTTCACATAGGCCGCGAAAAACAGCTGACTGACAGCGTATAACATGATATTTTAGAACTATAAAATGTACACTCTTTTATGGAATTGCTGAAAATGCATTCAAAATTTACTTACTTATTGTGATTCTAGTTTAATAAATTCAATTTAGTAGATTTTTTATCTACCACAATTTTTAAAAAATTCGTAGGGTTATATAATTCACCATTTTTTAAGATGAGTCATGAAAGAAGTTAGCTGCATCATACAAAAACTGAAAAACAATAAAGCTCCAGGTGAGGACGGGATAAAGAATAAGATGATAAAACTATTACCAAACAACTACATCTGCAAAATAACGCATATTTTTAATGTCTGCCTTGTTCATAATTACTACCCACAAATCTGGAAAAACGCATCAGTCATTCTATTTCTCAAGAAAAATAGGAACCCAAGCTGCCCTGAGAGTTATCGCCCAATCAGTCTACTTAACATACTTGGAAAAATATACGAAAAAATCATCTACAATAGAATAAAACCACTTCTTACAGCCCTCCCCGACGAACAGTATGGATTCCGACAAAAACTAGATACCACCAAACAGTTACTCCGAATAATAGACTATACTGGCAGAGCAATCATAAATAAAGAAACAATAGCCTTCCTGATGATCGACATATCCAAAGCATTTGATAAAGTATGGCACACTGGTACAATATATAAACTCATACAGCTGAATTTTCCACCCGGCATAATCAAACTCCTATCCTGCTATCTTTCTAATAGAACATTTCAAATCACCATCAAAAACAAAAAATCCACAAAGAGAAACATCACAGCCGGAGTACCACAGGGCAGCATTCTGGGACCGATATTATACATATTATACACTTATGATTTTCCTATAAACAAAGCCGATTATAACAGCATAACAGCCTATTACGCAGACGATACCGGTATTATTATTAAATCCAGAAACCCAAATCATGCTCTTCAAAAACTACAAGACCATATAGACGAAATAGAAGACTGGTGCTTAAAATGGAAAACTGCAGTAAATGCTGGAAAATCACAAATATTAATTATACAAAAAAGAAGAATTAAAATACTTCCACAACTTCAACCAAAAATGTTCAACATACCAATACCAATAGTTAAAAAAGCAAATTATCTTGGCCTTATAATCAATAGCAAACTCACCTGGAATGATCACATCAAAAGCACAATAGCTATATTTTAACATAAACCTTAAGCCATACAACCATT
>NC_092212.1:5890626-5908970 GCF_043381705.1 Parasteatoda tepidariorum | reverse complement strand
GTAATATGTAGATTATCAAACTCTTCTTCAATGAAAAAAGTAAAACAGCTCAATTAAATTGCAAACTGTGTCCGATAGATGGCGACACCAATATTAAACAAAACTTCTGTAAATTTATCATATATCATGTTATATTTGTTTTACAACTTAAAATTACACAATTCTAACTTTATTCAATGCTAAATTGTCAATCGCATTTGCATATATTCTAATTTTACTCATAATTTATCACAACTTATGAATGCATCAAATTTAAATTCCATTCAATGCTAAAATATCAATTGTAATTGTTTACACATTAATTTAATTCATATTTTAATCACAACCTATGATTGCATCAAATTTAATACCAATCAATGCTTAAATATCAATTGTGCTTTTTATATTCACGAAAATTTCTAATTATTGCATAAATCATGACTTATATTAAATATCAAATCATGTTTAATTTATCAAGCAAATATGCTTGATCTTCTGTAATGCTACCTAAATGCTGCATAATTCAAAATGTTTTTTGATTCAACTTGTAAATACTTCATGATGAATGGGTTAGGGGCCGTTGCGCGGCCCAGGCACCCAGTTTTAGTTAAATAAAGAGAAAGAGAGAACATGAGTCATGATAAACCTTCTAAAATAATAACAATATCCGTCTAATATTTGCAAATTTAGTTTGTAGTTATTGGGCTAGCCGTGAAAATTTGGGGCGGGTTTAACGAAATTTATCAAAAACACCTTGACTAACTGTTTCGGTCCCTAGGTACCCATTAGGATAACTCTCCTATTACTGACAGAGATATATCAACAACTTGTTTTAAGCAAAATATTTAATTAAGTGGTAGAAAGTTAAAAAATTAAGACTTTCAGAATGTTTTGAAATTTTGACAACATCTGAAAGCACTACTACGAGAAAGCTGTAACAATGTGGCGCTTCATATGAACTTTTGGATCTTTGGCACGCTATGGCGTAGTAAGTAACTCAAGATCAAATTTACAAAACAATGATTCATTAATTAAAACATAAAATTAGCTACTACTGGAATAAATTTTAACGAAAAGCGTTGAAAGTTGGCAGCCTTGTATAGGGTACATACAACCTGGAAAAATTAAAGAAGGATGACGAACTTTTCTAGAGATAACTGAAAATTTCATAAAGTTAAATACGAATTATTTTTATGAAATAGGTTTTGAACTACCTCACAGCGATGAACAAAATATTTTTTTTTAGCAGATCTGAATAGGTCAACATTCCCGCCAACTTTCACTCTTTCCGAAAATGGATTTTCAGTGTGGTTGTAAAACAATAAACGAAAAACAATCTGACTCAAAAATATACTTATATTTTGATCCCGTTGCACAAGGATTATTATGCTTTTGCATATTTATTATAATTATTTATATGCATTGGTGGTCAAACTCATTTATAATTATCATTATAATTCAAAAAGTTAATTGGAATAACATGAGTATTGTTACCACTTTAAATATGAAGATAAAATCTTCGGGAAAATCCGGAAGAGTTGGCAGGTATGCGTCAAAGTATCGATATTTTCCCCACTTTTGCTACCACATTAAAACAATTTCCAACCAATGCATTTTATGCCGTAAAACATCAGATATGAAGAGGTTAATGAACAAATTTTTCAAACATGAAAACAGGTAATTAATAATAGCTTTTATAACAATTATCCCCAAGAAAAAAGTATCTATTAATATGGTTACTATAACATGGGAAAACAGATAAAAGCAATTTAAATTTTTTAACGGTTACTGAAAAGTTTTTAAATATAGTTTCCTTTTTGCAATCCACACCACGCTTCTTACTTTAAATTCTTTTAGATAGATACATTTTCAATCAACAATATTTTGCTCAATTTCAGAATAACCTTAAGGAACCTATAAATGAGGGTCGGGGGACGTTGGGTTCATGTTTCTGAGATCTGGAGTTCGAATCACACCGGCCGAAGAACACCCGTGTATTAAATGGTGACTAGTGCACGTTGAATCTGCAGTGCTCACAAAGTTCTCCAATTTCCCATAGCAAATCATTACCTTTGGGGATACTGAATAGTAGATTAAACGATCAAACTAACTGTAAAATAACTACCACTTTAATTCTTAAATATTCTTATACTAGTTTATTATAATATTATATTGATAACTTCTGCTTCTAACAACAACAATANATTTTCATAAATATTTAGACTAAGTTTATGAAACTTATTGCAGTTTATTGCAAATAACAACTTATACCAAACACGTACATGCATATAATGGTACTATTGAATAAGCGAACATGCAAACATTGTATGTACAGTGCGCAAAAAGAAACAGACCGCACAGAATAGCTCTTGTTCCAATGATTGGGTTTTCACGTTCTTTAACTAAATTTGAATGGCTCGAGGGGGGGATTTCAAGTATTTCTAATTAATAAGTGCAGACGATATTTTGAGTTATATAAATCCGACACGAAAATGTACTTTCTCTGAATAAATATACCGGTTTTTCGACTGATTCGAAATTCTGATTCTCAAAATGTAGGGATAAGCGCAATCTGGAAAATATGGTCCAAATAGTTTGGACAGAAGAACGCTATAAAGTTTGGACCACCCTAATGTTAATTTCATTTCTTGCGCATTTTGTTACATCACGAGAAGTTTAAAAAAATATCATGTATAAAATTCGTTTACCCAAACATAGTTTCATGCAAAAAGTAGCCTATATTAAATATTTATAATTTTTTTTACTATTTTATATAATAATTTTTGAAGGTATATAATTTTTTAAATTCTTCTTATGAAAATAATTTTATATCTCAAAACTATTCGAACAATTTTGCTCAGATATAGAATTTCGCCATGCGTAATTACATTTTTTAAAATGGTCAAAAATTGTGTACCTTAAAATACAAAATTTTTCTTATAATTTTTATATAAAATAATAAATATTTACTGAAATATATTTTTTTCGTGAAAATAATTATCCTTGGATAAATGAATTTTATAATTGTGTGAAAAAAGTCTTCAACTCGTTTAAAAAGCTTTCGAGATTTTGCGCAATACGCAAAAGAATAAAATTAACATTAAGGGGTCAAAACCATGGAGAGCTCCCCTGACCAAACTAGTCGGATCTTAATTCCCTGATTGCGGCTATCACCGTACTGTAGGAGTCAGAAATCCGAAACAATCGAAAAAAAGGTGCGTTTATTCAATACGTTTATTATATTATTTTAGAGTTTGATTTCGTAACTTAGAATATCGTTTGCACTAATAAATTGAGGCCACCCTCCCTATACATTTGAGTCTTTGAACGTGAAAATCCCATCTTTAGATCAAAAGTCATTCAGGATGGTCCGTTTTTTTTTAGCACACTACATAGAATATACATGTATGCAGGCACATAAAATGTACGTTGGCACATTCATCGTGCATATACATCCAGGTACATTGTATTTCCAATCAATGTATGTATGTACACAAAACATATGCATGTTCATTGCGGAAATAAATAAACAGACTACTCTAAATAACTTTTGATCTAATGATAGGATTTTAACGGTCAAAAACTCAAACTTAATGACTCGAGGAGGTTATTCAAAGTATGCTAATTAATAAGTGCAGACGATATTTCTATAGTAACATAATCAAGCACATTATTGTACTTTCCCTGAAAAAACATACCTTTTATCTACTGATTCGAGTTTACAAATCTCAAAATATAGGGAGCAGCCACAATCTAGGAAATATGATCTCATTTGATGGGTCAGGAGAGCGGTCCGGAGTTTGTGCACTTTAATATTAATTTTACTTTTTGCGTCTGTCTCCATATCTCGCTTAGAATCGCAAAATTCAATTAAGTGAAGGTAATTCTTTGCAAAATACAATTTTTAATAAACAGTTTTTATTATTTCATTTTAAAACAGTTGAAACATTTTGAATTTTCAGGTATACAATTTTCACTCCATTTTAAAGAAGGTACTTTTATTGACCAAAGTACAAAATTAGAAGAAAGTTAGTCAAATAGTATCTGAGGTCGAGATGTTCTTGGCTTTACAGGTAATACATTACTGGCTATTAAAATTGATACACCGGGAAAGCGACACAATACGAACGTGAAATTTGCCGAACGGATAATAAAGCATGTTGTGGTATGCAAATGATTAGCTTATCAGCTCATTCATTCAAAGCAGGCGGTGGTAGCAACACCTACAATGTGTATAAAACAAGAGATTTGACAGTACGTTTCTCATTCAGAAATTGAATTTGAGCGTTGCTTTGGGGTTAAAAAGTGTTTGTTATGTCTCGTGTAAGAACCAGCACGTGTCTGAGTGTCATCGAGGACAAATTGTGGCCTATCGGGATTGCGGTTTATCATACCGAAATATTGCTTCTCGCGTTGGTCGAGATCTGATGACTGTTAGCAGAATATGGAATCGATGGGTTCATGACGATCATATGAACACCGTGTAGGATCTCAGTGGCCCCCTATTACTAACAGCCGAGAAGACAGACATGTTATCCACATGGCCTTAAGGGATCACACAGCTACGTCACGAACTCTGAGTCATCAAATAGGATCATTTGCAATACAACAAGTGTCTGCACGAACAGTTCGACAACGTTTGCAGCAGCATGGACTGTCAACACGGCAACCATGGCCTCGGCTACCCTTGACGCAGCATCACACGCAGGAGCTCCTCCAATGGTGTGATCAACGACGAACCAGGACGCAGGAATTGCTTGACGTCGTCTTTCAGAAGAATCCAGCTTCTGTATACAGCATCATGATAGCCGCATCCGTGTTAGGTGACATCGTGGAGAATGCCCATTGGCTGCTTGCATTCGACATCGTCATACGGACTCATCACCTGGAGTAATGGAATGGGGTGTTATTGGATACACGTCGCGATAACCTCTTGTTTGCATTGTCGGCACTTTGAACAGCTGTCGTTACATTTTAGATGTGTTAGGGACTGTTGTTCTGTCTTGTCTTCGAGGCTTCCATAACGCTACGTTTCAGTAGGACAATGTACGACCGCATGTTGCACGCACTGTCTTGACCTTCTTTGACACAGATCATGTTCGCCTGTTGCCCTGGCCAGCACTTTCTCCAGATCTCTCACCAATTGAAAATATCTGGCCAATGGCCTTAGAACGACTGGCATTCCACTGCTCGTCAGTCACTACGATCGATTAATTAAGGCATCATGATGAAGCTGCATGGAATGCTGTACACGTCCACGCTATCTAATCTCTGTTCGACTCGATGCCCAGGAGAATAACTGCTGTTACTTGCTGCCAGGGAAGGCTACTCTGAGTACTGATTCCTCAGGATCAATACATCCAAATATCCTAAAAATTTAATCACTTTTTCTTCCAACTATAATCGTATGTGCCCAATAAATATCATTCTGTTATTTGCATTCCCTGCTGGTGTAACAATTTTATTGGCCAAAGGTGTATCATTCAATTTTATCAAAAAAAAATTAGTTTGGAACTGAAATCGTCTCCCTCCTGTTATTTTCAGTGAATGCATCCCATGAAAACCAAGTTAGACCTAAATGGCAATAGATAAGATCGTGTCGCATTCAGCCACACTGTCCTTACATTTTTTAATAAGCTTATTATAACCAAAAAGTTTTGAATTCAGTGAACAAAATATTTTTAACATTTTAATTTTTTCTATTTCGTATAAAATCACAAAAATCGGTTAATTTTTGAAAATGACACTTGTATTATTATTATTTTTTTTTAATAATCTGAAGACATTTTGTTTCAGATAAGGATATTAATGATAAGTTGGATTCATGCATCATATTGACACCAGAAGAGGTATGATTATATATTTCGTAGAACAATGTTGATTAAAGCAAATTTAAACCATTTTATATATTGCATTTTATGACCAAATTCTCAATAAATTGGTGATTCTTTGTTGATTGATAATAAAATTCGAGAGAAACTAAAAACCAATCTAACGTAGTAGTAGTAGTTGTTCATTTACGTCGCACTAGAGTTGCACAATGGGCTATTGGTGACTGTCTGGGAAACATCCCTTAGGATGATCCGAAGACATGCCATATAAATTTTGATCTTGTGCAGAGGGGATGGTACCCTCGCTTAGGTAACACGACAACCTGCGCGCGAAGTCGGGCACTTTACGGTAGAACAGTTTAACGAGGACCAATGCGGCACACCCCGGATCCCTACGCAGACTGATTCAAGTGGCCACCCACCCGCACACTGACAGCAACCAGTGACGCTAGACGTCGGTGCTGGGAACCGTAGCTTAACGATCAGTCCAATGCGGGACAAAAAGCAATGTAACATGCCAATGCACATACCATTGTAAACATAATTATTTAGAAATGCCTCTCGCCATATCCGATGTAAACAATTTTCATTCAAAAATAGCGTATACATCAGTAAACTCCAAAACGCAAATGTGGTGTACTTCCATTAAAAAGACCTCCATGTAGGCAAACTTCTCCTAATACTTGATCCAGGAGTTCCCTTGTCTTCTGGATTGGGTTCAAAATTTCAAGACTACGGAGTTCAGCATTAATAGTCGTAAACCCAAAAATTGAGTCGACTATTCAACGATGGTCATAAAATAAAAAAATATTTTTGTAAATGCCGTGGTGGCTCTGAATATAGAGCATTAGCGTCCCATTAAGGTAAACCACGATCGAATCCCTTCAATGGCTGGTCGATACGAATTCAGAAGCTTGGCTCACACTGACCACAATGCTTGTGTAGAATCCGTTTGCATTGAATCATCTCTGGACAAACGATCTTTATAATTATTCTCGAGCTATAGCAACATACACAAAAAGTAATATTATGATTAAGGGGTAAAACGTTCGGACTGCTCTCCTGACTAAACTATGAGGATCATATTTTCTGAATTGCAGCAACCCCCTTGCACGTTAGAGGTAAGAAGTCAGAGTTCGTCAAATGAAAGGTATATTTAGCTGACAGATTAAGTATGTTTGTGTTTCTGATTACGTCGCATAAAATACTGTCTACACTTAGTAATTAGCATGTTTGAGGTCGATGCTTTAACCTATTAAGAATGAGTCAAAGAACGTGAAAGCATTAACCATAAAATAAAAAGTTATTCAGGTTTGCACATTTTTCATGCACTCTGTAAATGAAAATACGGCAGCATTGGCCCGATAAACAATAATTATTTAAGATCTTTTTTCTTTTGGTTCCATGTAAAATTACTGAAAATGTAAAAATTCACAATAGCTTTATATTTCTTATTTTTTTTTAAAGTATGGTGTGAGCGCAATAAAGCATTTCGCAGATTTTCTTTCAATGGACTGGTCCTGGCCAAACTGGAACGCCTTATTTCAAGATTGGTGTGCCATGGATGAAGAAAAAGAGGTACCTTGCACAATCGACTTAATAATGACAATTTATAAAATATAAATAGATAAGGAATGACAGCAATTATTATTGAATAAATTTAAACAAGAAAAATATTTCTCAAAGTTATCCCTTCAGCTTGAAAAAAAGCTCCACGAAGAAATTAGAAAAAAATATGGAAATGAATAAAAAATATCGGAACTTATTTGCGGAATATTTTGTCGTTGGAAATTTCGCCGAAAAAAAAAACGATAAAATATTGTACTGGTCCAGGTTAGACAGAGAAGCAGCAATCCAAGATTAATGCCCCGTGAATAAAAAAAGAAGGTCTATTGCACAAATGAGTAAGCAATGACATTTCATAAAATAGACGGGGAATGCCCATTATTGAAGTAGTTTAAAAAATTTACTGATTGTTTTGACATCAGTTTGCGCAAAAGCTGCGGGGTTGTAATAGGAACTAAATGTTAAAACTGATGAAGGATATCTGAACTTTTTTTCTGGAAATTTTACAGCAGAGAAATTTAACGAGAAAAAATTAAAATATTGCTTTACAAACATTTTAAACATTTATAATTGATTTGGTACACAAAGACGAAGATTTTTCAACTATCATGAAAGCGTGGATAATTCAAACAAATCTTTTTGAATATTTTTTTTCGAATCACATGAAATTACAATATATGATGCATTTATTTACTTTTATAGTTTATAATAATGGAGTAATAGACTAAAATTTCAAAATGAGTGCAAAGGGAGAAGAATGGATTATTTATTTAATTAGGACCAGTGTATAATAGAAAAATTGTCCTGGTGACAAAAGAGTCCCCGTTAAGGTAACTTTCACTTCTTTGGTTTGGAATTTTTACTTTAGGAGAAATCAAAATAAATACATAAATTATTTAAGCTCATAAGCAAGTCTATACATTTTTCCCTCTCTTAAACTAATTAACATGAACACGAAATTTTTTCTCGAATTATAAAATTGGCCATGGAAACTCAAATTGACTGTAATTTAAAAGTAACAAAGTTACTAAATGATTTGTTTTATATCCTATGTAAAACTTAATTCAATAAATTAAATATATTTTGCAATAGCAGGAAAAATTACTTGAACCATCATTGGGCCAACATTCATAAATCTTGGCTCAATTAATGTTCAAATAGTCGTTATTTTTCTGATATTGGCAGTAGATAGAATTTTCCGATTCACCCCATATTTTACAGTCACTTTACAACCATTATTAGTCCCATGTAAATTATGAGATCCACCCAATATTTTATATCCATTATTTAGAAAATATAGGTTCTATAAAGGCCAATTTAGGCCCTATATTGGCCATTACGGGAGCAATATTAAAAAGNTTTGAAAATTTTTTTAATCGAAATATGTATGTAATTAACTGAAATAATTGTGTGTATGTAAATTTTTCTTCCTCTTTCTTTAAAGAAGGACGAAGTATTTTGTTCTCGTTATTTGAATTTTTCTAGTCTTAAACGAGGATAAAATTTTAACTTAATTCAACAAGCAACTTTTAAAAATATCCATGAGCGCGAAGATTCGTTTATGACTTTTGCGAGTGCTGTATTGAGGCGAGCGTAGGGTTGCCTCTGAGTGAGGGTTACTAGATAAGGCGGTGAAACAGTTGACAAATAAAACCGCGGCGAGTGGAGGTGCCCGGGAGTCGACAATGTGTAAAGTCGCGTCCAGGTTAGGCAGAAAAGCAGCAATTCAAGATTAATGCCCCGTGAATGAGAAAAGAAGGTCTATTGCACAAATAAGTAAGCAATGACATTTCATAAAATAGACGGGGAGTGCCCATTAAAGTAGTTAAGAAAATTTACTGATTGTTTTGACATCAGTTTGCACAAAAGCTGCGGGGTTGTTATAGGAACTAAATGTTAAAACTGATGAAGGATGTCTGAACTTCTTTGCAGGAAATTTCGTAGCAGAGAAATTTCATGGGAAAAAATTAAAATATTGCTTTACAAACATTTTAAACATTTATAATTGATTTGGTACACAAAGACGAAGATTTTTCAATTCTCCTGAAAGCGTGGATAATTCAAGCAAATCTTTTTGAAGATTTTTTTTCAAATCACATGAAATTACTATATATGATTTAATTATTAACTTTTATTGCTTATAATAATGGAGTATTAGACTAACATTTCAAAAGGAGAAGAATGGATTATTTATTTAATTAGAACCAGTTTATAATAGAAAAACTGTCCTGATGACAAAAGAGACCCCGTTAAGGTAACTTTCACCACTTTGTTTTGGAATGTTTACTTTAGGAGGAAGCAAAATAAATACATAAATTATTTAAGCTCATAAAAAAGTCTATACATTTTTCCCTCTCTTAAACTAATTGAAATGAACATGACATTTTTTCTCGAATTGTAAAATTGGCCATGGAAACTCAAATTGACTGTAATTTAAAAGTAACAAAGTTACTCTATGATTTGTTTTATATCCTACGTAAAACTTAATTCAATAAGTTAAATATATTTTGCAATAGCAGGAAAAATTACTTGAACCATCATTGGGCCAACATTCATAAATCTTGGCTCAATTAATGTTCAAATAGTCGTTATTTTTCCGATATTGGCAGTAGATAGAATTTTCCGATTCACGACCCCATATTTTACAGTCACTTTACAACCATTATTAGTCTCATGTAAATTATGAGATCCACCCAATATTTTATATCCATTATTTAGAAAATATAGGTTCTATAAAGGCCAATTTTGGCCCTATATCGGCCATTACAGGAGCAACATTAAAAAGTCTGCAAATCTCAATATAGGAACCATGTTGAGGCAATTTTGAACGCAACTAAGGAATAGGTAAAATTGTTGCTAGGGTAATTATTAACCCTCCTTTAGATGATTTTTTTTATTTGTTTAAGAATTAAAAGAAATTGATCTAATTCATGGTCTAATAGATTAAAGGAAAAGTGTTTTAAAAAATTATTGCTATATCATATAAATACTGCTATGACCGATATTTTATATCCTTAATTAGAAAACGTAGGTTCTATATTGGCCAACTTACGCCCGATATTGGCCATTATAGGAGCAATATTAAAAAGTCTAATAAATCGCAATATTGGTCCCTCAGTGCATGTTCTTATAGAACCCAGGATGCATTTTTAAACCCAATTGGGGCGGCATAGGTAAAATTGTTGTTAGGGTAATTATTAATCCATCTTTGCATGGTTTCTTATTTTTTGTGAAATAAAACAAATTGATCTACATAATTCATGATCTTATAAAGGAAAAATGTTTTAAAAAAATCATATCATAAATGTATAATCTATACATAATAATAAAAGCGGCTGTGTGTGTGTGTGTGTGTCTGTAATCACAATATATCGCCCCAGAAGCCTCGCCCAGGCACGAAACTCGGCACATAATTGTGTTTTGACATAAGAAGTATTTTTTTTCTTTTTCAAAAATTTGGATTAGTTATTTAGTTATCAGTCATTTTGTAAGTCTATGCTTTTCGTCTGCTTTTTCGTCTTCAAAGAGCCATATTCAAAAAACTTTAAAAAATGCATATACTTTTCCCCACTCTTATAAATGTATGCTAATGCGAACCTCACAATTGAAATATTAATTTTCGACAACTTAAACCAATAATATACGAAGGAATTAATAATTTAATTGTAAAGTTCGCATTAGTTTACATTTATTAAAGTGGAGAAAAGTTTAACTTTTGTATTAAAAATGTGGCAACATATTCGATACGTAAATAGAACGCTTCGCTTTGATATATTTGTCGCTGTTCATAATTGTTATAATAAGTTTTTCTTCTTCTTTCCACGCTCTTTTTTTTTTTTCTTAAGCGAAGACGATAATTTTTATAGCGATATTGTAGTACTTTGTACAACTAAAAATTCTTTTCACAACACTTTAAAAATATTTACTTTATTTTCTTTATATATACAGAGAACAGTCGGCAAAGAATTCGATTAGGTTGAAAAACATTTCGCTAAAAAGGAACGAATTCCAAAAGAAAAAATAAACAACTTAAAGAATAAAAATGCTGATGCCAGCCAATTTTTTGAAAGTTAACTTAGAAATAACAAACCAAACGATGTTAAATAACAAACCAAACGATGTTAACAAAATGACGTAGAAAGCGCAACTAGATCAAAATTATACAAGCACAACTAGATCAAATTATAATACCTGAGTGCTTGACGTAACAGATATAGAAATAGAATTTGATACCATAAAAAATTATATAGAAATAGAAATTGATACCATAAAAAATTTATTCGTTTTCGTGTTCTTTTCATGTATTTAGCATTTTAGTTTTTTTTTTCTTAAGCGTTGTAGCTATATAATTTCAAACATCCTCAAGAGCTATAACACATCTGCAGCAGAACTGGATATGAAGACAAAATTGCTGGACAGGAACACTTTAATTGTCCACTAATCTTCAGATTTCCTGCCATGTTTTAAAAAACTTTATTTGTGAAAACCTTCAGCGTGGCGGACAGCTGGCCGCTTTAGGCGGCTAGTATTAAATAAATCCAAAACAGTATGGTGAAAATATCAATAACTGTATAAAGTCCATAAAAAATAATATATCTTTGTACATCTTTTTTCTTCCTGATGATAATTTTAAAAAAAAATATTTTTATTATTATTCTCTTGCAACGCTCATATAATTTTAGCTACCACGTGGCGCTTGTCTTCAGAATTTTCGTCATCAAGAGCATTTTCTGATAGACAACCACTTTTTAAATGGTCCAAGTAATCTTCGATGTTCCTTCTGAATTTCTTCACAAAAATAATATAAAAATAAACATATGGTAAAACCATTTTCGACATACATTCGAAGTGAAACAAATGCATGGTAATGTAAATTTCTGCGGGGAGGGAGTTGATATCTACAGTGTCAAGCTTCATCTATGAAAAGGTACCACACTATGGTATCGATTAGCATGTTTTATACACTAGTGAATTAGGACTATATTTTTGTAGTGGTAGATACACTACATTACTCCCCCACCAGAATTATATCTGTTATAGAGTTCAATGAACGGATAGCACTAGTTGATTGATTACTGTTTTTTGTGAGATGCCGGGTGAACTGTATTAAGATCACCGTACTTTTTTGATGATTGTAAGTGTTGTATTAAGTTCACGGTCGTGGTTGCTCCCTGTGTTGCCATTAGCAGTCGAATGTATGCAAACTAACATTGTGTGAGATTGATACGAGACTGAGTAGCACCAGTGCGTGGAAGTGACTAATGTAGCAATGTGGAATATCTATCGAGGTAGGCGTGTTCAAATCGTAGTGGGCGTTTCTTCCAAGGTAGGCGTGTTCACATCGCGACCGCAGGTCACCAATGTTGAGAAAGTAGTTATCGATAATGTCAATCTTCTTCTATGAAAAGGTACCCCACCATAGATTCATCATCATCATCATCAATATTTATCTGAGCGCCTGGAGCCGTTAGCCGCCTTTTTCCCATTCGTCTTGAATTGTGATCTTTAGGGTGGTTCATTCTGGTAATTACCATAGATTCGAGTTAACATGCCTTATCTACTACTGAATTGTGATTGTATTTTTGTAGTGGTAGATACACACATGTCTGTCTCATGGTTTTGGGAAGATTATTTATGTATTTAACGTATATTGCGCAGAAAATATCGTAAACTCAAAAGAAACAACCATTTTTCCATTCATTAGCACTTGTTAGAAAGAAAATGTCAGAATATTTATCAAAATTCTTCACGAAATCGTACGTTTCTTCTAACCACAGCAAAAGGCAGAATGACAAGCTCAAACCGCCCTAGCAGCAAAATGACTTGGGCACTCATCGGGCCAATATTCACTAATCTTAGTTCACTAATGTTTCAAATTGCTGCTATTTTTCGATATCAGTCTATATATTTGGAAAAGACCAATATTTCCTATAGTCACATTGGTCTATATATCCTATTTAGATTTGTCCGATTCTCCCTACATTTTACAGTCACTTTACAACCAATATCGGCCTTTCACCTAATGAAGTTAAATAACCATCGCAGCAACTCAGCTCACCTAATGAAGCCGATTAGTTCATTTGCAGTTTTGTACAAATTACAACTGGGTTTGAGCCCCAGCACTGACTCCACTATATTTTTTCCATTCCCTTCAACACTTTTAAAGAGTGCCCCGAACTTCCCTATTTGTAACCGTGGACTGTTATAATATAAAACTCTATTCACACAAAGACGCCAGCACCTTAAAACTGCTTAACACAAAAACGACTTGTAATTCCAATCTCTTACGGGAGAGGAAACAATCAAATAAACTTATAAAATCACATCCCATGGTTTTTTTCATAAAACACAACTCAACTAAAACGTAACTTTAATGCCTATTACTTAACAAAAAGACCAATGCCCAGTAGAGTTTTTTTTTTTAACTGTTTTGAAACCATGCCAGTTGCAAATGGTTGAGGAACAGAACAGTTTTGTATTCGTGTTTCTTTTTTAACCATACTAGATGTTCACGGTTTCAAAATCGTAAAGGTAAAAACTTTTCTTTGCGTAAACTTTATGATTTGTAGATGGACATATTGCGGCGGTTATTCTAACGTAAGTCAGGAAAGTAAAATTTTTCAAGTGTGTTAGAAACACTGATGTTTGAAAAATGTGATTTCAAATCATTGTTATAAATGTTTATTAAAAAAAATATTGTCGTTTCCAAATTAAACTAAATTATTTCTTTTTCTTTTTAAGGAAAAACTGTTTGTAGAAGCTGTTCAGTATGCAACAGAAGATGGGGTAGTAAGTATTGAGCCAGTTAACTTATCCCGATGAGATTAAACAGATTTTTTTAACTGTCCGAGTCCGGCTCCTGCGATTTGAGAGGGGTCGAAGAAATTTTTTTCCCCTTGTTTCAGTACTGATCCCGCTATTTCACCGTGTAGGTTAAAAAAAAAAGAAAGAAAAAAAAACATAATTTGATGGTTATTTTCGCTGCTGGATGACACTAGAGCATACCTGTCAACTCTTCCGGATTTTCCGGAAGATTTTATTTTCACATTTAAAGTGGTAGCAATACTCAGGTTATTCCAATAAACTTTTTGAATTATAATGATAATTATAAATGAGTTTGATCACCACTACATATAAATGATTATAATAAATATATGAAAGCATAATAATCATTGCTCAAGCGATTTTCAACAGAATCAAAATATAGATATATTTTTGAGTCAGATTGTTTTTCGTTTATTGTATTACAACCACTCTGAAAATCCATTCTCGGAAAGAGTGAAAGTTGGCAGGTATGCACTAGAGGGCTCATGAATTTTGCTTCCTCACTTGATAGATATTTGTCCCGTGTGTATTTGTGAGTTTGCTTGCTGTTTGTTTTTCTTTCACGCGATTAGCATTATTGAAAGATATGGATTTGCCGAGTGTCAGCGGTGTTACATGTGGGAATAAAAAACGAAAATATCTTGATAATGGAAATAGTGATTCGGAGTATTCCATAAATCAGGGTTTTTCTTTTCTTTTTTCTGTTTATTACAAAATTTCTGTAACATTTTTTGAGACAAAATGCTTACAAGCTATATTCACTTGAAAATGAAAATAGCGCACCAATTTTTTCACTCATAATTCCTGCACACTGAAATAGTGGGATATATGCATGTTATTCAATGAGAGACGATTGTATAATTTCAACAATATAACCAAAGCCAAATATATCAAAACAATAATGTGAGAAGCACTTGAAAATTAAAATTCAAACAAAATAGAACACATTAAGTAAAAAATAGATCGTTTAAAAAACAGAAGAAAACGAAATCTATAAAGTGAGTAGCGAATTCAAATGAACTTATCTGCACGGAAAACTTTCAAGAATGATTCAAAATATTTTCATAATAGGATTACCAGATAACAAAATGTGAAAACAGAAGCACGAATAGAGCTAAAAAATGAGGAGATTTTATTTTATGGCTCGTTCTTACTGCAGTACTGAAGCGCGTTTGATTTGTTAGTTACCATGGATTGACCCAAAAATGAATGTGAGTAAGGTAATAATATTATACTGGATAATTTAAAGAGCTTTATAATTTAGAAGGTTGATATTTAATAATAAAATTTTTATGATTTTGGTTCTATGATTATTGTTTTATTTAAAAACGAGAGAGGGGAAAACATCATTTGCCCGTTTTGCAGAGATTTTAACCCATGGATTTGTCCGAATTATATTTTCACATTGTTAAATTAAAAACTAACAAAGAAGTTTTGAGTAAATTAATTAATAATCACATACAATTAACTCAATGATTTTATATAGAATTTAATTACTTTCGTTTGGTATTGTTTTTTTTCTTCTTCCAATTTTGAAAGAGTTTGTTTATTTGCGCTTTGGATAGGTACATAATAACTACATAATATTTTAGTTCAATTCACTTGATTAAAAATGGTATTTAAGTAGTTGTTTTCCTAAACATAAGAATTTCATGAAATAAGCTTATTTATATTAAAATCAAAATCATTTATTTTCAACAATTCGTATTAATCAACAAAGCAGTTATTTTCTTCTTTTTTAATGCCCAAATCCAAAAATTTAAAATTAATATTATCATCATGATTACGGAGCAACATTAATTCCTCGGGATAAATGTTATTCAATAAAATTGTACAATCTTGAAAATTAATGATAGTTAATCAATAAATCAAACCACAAGCGGAGAAAAATATATTTGTATTATTAGCGTTAAATATATATTTCTCTTAAAAAAAATTATAGTATTTTTGTCAACGTGTGCTGATTTCACCAAATCTGAAGCATGTGATGGAATAGAAAAAGCAAGTGTAAGTATAAGTATCACTTGATGTTATTATAAATTTATATTTTGTATGATCTTTAGAAATAGTATTTAGTTATCCAGAAATCACTGAAGAATTAATTAAATTATGGTTCTTAAAGTTTAGTGCATGTTGCTCTACTGTATCAAACATACTATATCAATATTGCGATACTATATTTAAAAGATATTCAAATAAAAATAAAAATAAAATATTTTTTTTCCGAACTATTATTGACTTACTGACACTAAATACATTGGGAATGGGTTATAAGTACTTAATAAATTAAAATAGCTACTTCATATAAGTATTGTGACAATAATTCTGCTTATAGTTTCCAGAAACGGAATAGTAACTAATCAGTAAAGAACTTATTTTGACACGTAAGGCGCCGAAAGCAAGCAACCTTGCAGCAAATGTTTTTTTTTTCTTTTTTGAATAATTTACTAAGGTTGATTGGTTTACCGTTATTCTTACACAGCAAACATGCTTGAATGATAATTTTATTTTTTTCAAAAGATTAAACATAGGCATTTTTACAAAAAAATATTTTTATAAGCTTTTATTACAAATTTTTTTTTATTTCTTTCCCCTCTTCCTTTATTTGTTATAAATATTTTTTATGATGACTTGTTATGTTTTTGCATCCAATTTCGATAGGAAGAGGCTATCTATACGAACTTCATGCTCGTTAACTATGATAGTTAAATTTAAAATTGTTTCAAGCTGGGATGGTTTATTTGCTAATCATTTATAAACTACGTTGTCGTGTCGACATATTTATTCAAGCAGTATTATAGACTTGTTTTTTCCGTCGAAAAATTATTTAAAATACGAAAAATAATTCATATAAAATTTCATTTCAGTTTTTTTTTAGTTAATTTTTACATATGTTTTTTTCTTATTATAGAGCTGCGGCACAGAAATATTAAACAGACTCATGCTGAAGGAAAATGCTGAAGACTCAAATTATAGCATCGACTTAATATATTCTTCGATAATGCAAATATAGAGCTTCAACCATTTAAGCATTTGCTAACTAATTATTTTCGAAAAAATAAAATTTACCCTTAGCAAGTTCAAGAAGCTAATTCTTCTTTAATTCTATATGTGTTTCCTCCAAAACAGAATTTCTTTTATTTTTTCTTCTTTTTTTTTAACTTTTACAAGCTTTTTGATTTAGGAACGATAATAAAAATTGAAATAAGTGTGTAAGTACATCAAACGGTTACATATAAACAAAAAAATATTAAAACTGCCTTTTTTTAATTAATATCTACTGATATACTTTTTTTGCCATTTAGTACTATAATTATAGCTTTTAGCCTTTAAGCCGATCTAGAGTTAGCTTTTCTGGATCGGTCTTCAAATCTGCTGAAAACACTAGATTCTAAAAAGGAGTAGAAAAAAGAATTATCAAAATTGAAAGACAGGTGGTAAAAAATCAATGCTACTTTTGAACTTCTAAAATGACGGAAATATATATATATATATGTATATATATATGAAGATAAAACGAAGGAAAATTATAGACATATGAAAATGGGGGAAGGGGAAATAATGATTGAAAAAATAACAAACAACTGATTAAAAAAAAAGAAAAGAATGCAATTTTTTTTAAAAAAACCGGAAAAAAAAGATATAACCTTTTCATCTGCCCACACGATTATATCCGCAAAAAAGAGTGCGGATGCTTTCTAATATTGTATCAATATAGCCAAAGCAAAATATATTATTACAATAGTGTGAGGAGCACTCAAAATTGTTTTTACAAGAATTACATCAAATAAAATAGAACACAATAAGAAAAAATAGCACGTAAACACAGAAAATAAAATAAAAGAAAAAGAAAAAACAATCTAAAACAAAAACTATAAGGCGAGTAGCGAAATCAGATGTACTTACATAAACAGGAAATTTTTCAAGAATGATTTAAAAATATTTTCGCAACAAGATTGCTAGATTACAAAATATGAAAACAAAAGCACAAATTAAGTGTAAATAGAGGGGTTTTGTTTTAAAGTGCCGTTCTTACTGCATTGCTGAAGTACTTTGTTAAGCTGTGCATTGATTTGTTAGTTACCAAGGATGGTCCCGAAATGGATATGCGCAAGGTAATATTATTCTGGATAATTTAAAAAA
>NC_092212.1:5877798-5889223 GCF_043381705.1 Parasteatoda tepidariorum | reverse complement strand
ATAGACAACCACTTTTTAAATGGTCCAAGTAATCTTCGATGTTCCTTCTGAATTTCTTCACAAAAATAATATAAAAATAAACATATGGTAAAACCATTTTCGACATACATTCGAAGTGAAACAAATGCATGGTAATGTAAATTTCTGCGGGGAGTGAGTTGGTATCTACAGTGTCAAGCTTCATCTATGAAAAGGTACCACACTATGGTATCGATTAGCATGTTTTATACACTAGTGAATTAGGACTATATTTTTGTAGTGGTAGATACACTACATTACTCCCCCACCAGAATTATATCTGTTATAGAGTTCAATGAACGGATAGCACTAGTTGATTGATTACTGTTTTTTGTGAGATGCCGGGTGAACTGTATTAAGATCACCGTACTTTTTTGATGATTGTAAGTGTTGTATTATGTTCACGGTCGTGGTTGCTCCCTGTGTTGCCATTAGCAGTCGAATGTATGCAAACTAACATTGTGTGAGATTGATACGAGACTGAGTAGCACCAGTGCGTGGAAGTGACTAATGTAGCAATGTGGAATATCTATCGAGGTAGGCGTGTTCAAATCGTAGTGGGCGTTTCTTCCAAGGTAGGCGTGTTCACATCGCGACCGCAGGTCACCAATGTTGAGAAAGTAGTTATCGATAATGTCAATCTTCTTCTATGAAAAGGTACCCCACCATAGATTCATCATCATCATCATCAATATTTATCTGAGCGCCTGGAGCCGTTAGCCGCCTTTTTCCCATTCGTCTTGAATTGTGATCTTTAGGGTGGTTCATTCTGGTAATTACCATAGATTCGAGTTAACATGCCTTATCTACTACTGAATTGTGATTGTATTTTTGTAGTGGTAGATACACACATGTCTGTCTCATGGTTTTGGGAAGATTATTTATGTATTTAACGTATATTGCGCAGAAAATATCGTAAACTCAAAAGAAACAACCATTTTTCCATTCATTAGCACTTGTTAGAAAGAAAATGTCAGAATATTTATCAAAATTCTTCACGAAATCGTACGTTTCTTCTAACCACAGCAAAAGGCAGAATGACAAGCTCAAACCGCCCTAGCAGCAAAATGACTTGGGCACTCATCGGGCCAATATTCACTAATCTTAGTTCACTAATGTTTCAAATTGCTGCTATTTTTCGATATCAGTCTATATATTTGGAAAAGACCAATATTTCCTATAGTCACATTGGTCTATATATCCTATTTAGATTTGTCCGATTCTCCCTACATTTTACAGTCACTTTACAACCAATATCGGCCTTTCACCTAATGAAGTTAAATAACCATCGCAGCAACTCAGCTCACCTAATGAAGCCGATTAGTTCTTTTGCAGTTTTGTACATATTACAACTGGGTTCGAGCCCCAGCATTGACTCCACTATATTTTTTCTATTCCCTTCAACACTTAAAGAGTGCCCCGCACTTCCCTATTTGTAACCGTGGACTATTATAATATAAAACTCTATTCACACAAAGACGCCAGCACCTTAAAACTGCTTAACACAAAAACGACTTGTAATTCCAATCTCTTACGGGAGAGGAAACAATCAAATAAACTTATAAAATCACATCCCATGGTTTTTTTCATAAAACACAACTCAACTAAAACGTAACTTTAATGCCTATTACTTAACAAAAAGACCAATGCCCAGTAGAGTTTTTTTTTAAAACTGTTTTGAAACCATGCCAGTTGCAAATGGTTGAGGAACAGAACAGTTTTGTATTCGTGTTTCTTTTTTAACCATACTAGTTGTTCACGGTTTCAAAATCGTAAAGGTAAAAACTTTTCTTCACGAAAACTTTATGATTTGTAGATGGACATATTGCGGCGGTTATTCCAGCGTAAGTCAGTAAAGTAAAATTTTTCAAGTGTGTTAGAAACACTTATGTTTGAAAAATGTGATTTCAAATCATTGTTATAAATGTTTATTAAAAAAATATTGTCGTTTCCAAATTAAACTAAATTATTTCTATTTCTTTTTAAGGCAGAACTGTTTGTAGAAGCTGTTCAGTATGCAACAGAAGTTGGGGTAGTAAGTATTAAGCCAGTTAACTTATCCCGATGAGATTAAACATATTTTTTTAACTGTTCTCCTGCGATTTGAGCGGGGTCGAAGTCGAAGAAATTTTTTTCCCTTGTTTCAATACTGATCCCGCTATTTCTACGTGTAGGTTAAAAAAAAAGAAAGAAACAAAAACATAATTTGATGGTTATTTTCGCTGCTGGATGGCACTAGAGCATACCTGCCAACTCTTCCGGACTTTCCCAAAGATTTTATTTTCACATTTAAAGTGGTAGCAATACTCAGGTTTTTCCAATTAACTTTTTGAATTATAATGATAATTATAAATGAGTTTGACCACCACTACATATAAATAATTACAATAAATATATGAAAGCATAATAATCCTTGCGCAAGCGAATTTCAACGGGATCAAAATATAAATATATTTTTGAGTCAGATTGTTTTTCGTTTATTGTTTTACAATAAACGAAAATATTGTTTTACAATATTGTTTTACAATATATTGTTTTACAATATTGTTTTACAATAAATGTTGTTGATTGTTTTTCGTTTATTGTTTTTTTCGTTTATTGTTTTACACTCTGAAAATCCATTCTCGGAAAGAGTGAAAGTTGGCAGGTATGCACCAGAGGTCTCATGAATTTTGCTTCCTCTCTTGATAGATATTTGTCCCCTGTGTATTTGTGAGTTTGCTTGCTGTTTGTTTTTCTTTAACACGATTAGCATTATTGAAAGATATAGATTTGCCGAGTGTCAGCGGTGTTACATGTGGGAATAAAAAACGAAAATATCTTGATTATGAAAATAGTGATTCGGATTCGGAGTATTCCACAAATCAGGGCTTTTCTTTTCTTTTTTCTGTTTATTACAAAATTTCTGTAAAATCTTTTGAGACAAAATGCTTACAAATTATATTCACCTGAAAATAAAAATAGCGCATAAATTTTTTCACTCATAATTCCTGCACGCTGAAATAATGGGAGCCATATTATACATTTTTTGAAAACGTAAAACCTATTAAAATTCTTGCATCATTTAAAAACAACTAATGAAGATGGGAATCGTAACATATGTAGATAAAAAATATATAAAAAATATCGCTCCATATTTTCGGCCGGAAAGTATAAAAACTAAGGCGCACGCGGTTTTAATAAAGAATGCGAACGATAAAAACGAAATCAGAAAAAAATTAGTGCACTATTATTTTTATTTTGATAAAAATATTCCTCAAGTGATTCAAATTTAAAACTAAAGTCTATAACGGGAAAAAAACCGTAACATTGAAAAAATAAAAATCGATTTATATTTCTGACACCATATGCATTTAAAACGCAGACATGCCAAAGTGTATTTATTTCAATTAATACATATTACCAACATGAATTAAGCATCATTGTCGTCAATGATAGTATGACGATTTCTTAATGTTCTTCAAGACAAATAAATATTTTTACTCCATTTCCTTTGCTTTCTACTATATTACTTATTTCTTTTATTTCAATATGCATATATTACCTTAATTAAATAAGCATAATTGGCTTAATTAAGCCTAATTAGCGATATATTTTCATGTTTCTCCAAAACGAATTAGTACCACTTTCCCATTAATTTTTGACTTTGAATACATAATTTTTTTTCTATTCCATTACCGTTGGTTTTAAATAAGTAATTTTTTAGAAACACGTTTACCACTAACGATTAACCAATCAGAAAATGTCACTTGGTTTTTCGCTCCTCCTGCTTAAACGATTTGTCGTAGAATGTTCTAATGTTGACAGTGACCTCCCACGTGCTTCAAACTATCTGTATGCCAAATTTCATCGCTTTCTGTCGGATGGTTTAGGAGTCTATAAAGGAGATATATACACACATACATTCATTTTTCTTCGTAGCTTTGATTTATTTAAATATTTTTTTAAATCTTTATGTTTTTAAATCATTTTAGAAATTTCTCATTTTACACAGTTTTCAAGTTACACAGTTTGTAGAATTATTCTTCTTTCCCTAATTATTTAACAGTTTCCAAATCTCCTTCAAAAAGTACCTTTCTTTACACATACTATCAGCCATTTTATTTAGTTTTTATGATTCTCTATTCTAAATGATTCTTAAGAAAATTTTTCTTTATAAATGAAAACAGAAAAATTCTGTTGCTTGTAGCAGTTTTCCAGTTAGAAAAAAGAAAAAAAAATCTATTTTCTTAAGAGTTTTCTTTAAAAAAGANAGAAAACAAGGGGAAAATTACAGAACAATGAAAGAAGGAAAAAAAAATTTAAAATTCCGGAAAATAAAAGATATAATCCTGTCAACAGCTCACACGATTATATCCGCAAAAAGGAGTGCTTTCTAATATTGTAATAATAATATAACCAAAGCAAAATATATCAAAACAAAAGCGTGAGAAGCACTTGAAAATTAAAATTCAAACAAAATAGAACACATTAAGTATTAAATATATCGTGTAAAAATGCAGAACAAAACGAAATCTATAAAGCGAGTAGCGAATTCAAATGAACTTACCTGCACAGAAAACTTTCAAGAATGTTTCAAAATATTTTCATAATAGGATTACCAGATAAAAAATATGAAAACAACAGCACAAATAGAGCTAAAAAATCAGGAGATTTTTTTATGGCTCGTTCTTCCTGCAGTACTGAAGCGCGTTTGATTTGTTAGTTACCAAGGATTGGCCCAAAAATGAATTGTGAGCAAGGTAATAATATTATACTGGATAATTTAAAGAATTTTATAACCAAGAAGGTTGATATTTAATAATACAATTTTTATGATTTTGGAAAATTAACTTTTATTTAAAAAAGAGAGAGGGGAAAACATCATTTGCCCGTTTTGCAGTGATATTTTCCCATGGATTTGTCCGAATTAAATTTGTACATTGTTAAATTAAAAGTTAACAAAGAAGTTATAAGTAAATTAATTAATAACCACATACAATTAACTCAATGATTTTATATAGAATTTAATTACTTTCATTTGGTATTGTTTTTTTTCTTCCTCCAATTTTTAAAGAGTTTGTTTATTTGCGTTTTGGATAGGTACGTACATAATTAATATTTTAGTTCAATTCACTTGATTAAAAATGGTATTTAAGTAGTTGTTTTCATAAGCATTAGAATTCCATGAAATATTAAATTCAACTTATTTATATTAAAATCAAAATCATTTATTTTATCGTATTAATCAACAAAGCAGTTATTTTCTTCTTTTTTAATACCCAAATCCAAAAAATTAAAATTAATATTATCATCATGATTACGGAGCAACATTAATTGCTCGGGATAAATATTATTCAATAAAAGTGTATAATCTTGAAAATTAATGTTAGTTAATCAATAAATCAAATCACAAGCGGAGAAAAATATATTTGTATTATTAGCGTTAAATATATATTTCTCTTAAAAAATTATAATTTTTTAGTCAACGTGTGCTGATTTCACCAAATCTGAAGCATGTGATGGAATAGAAAAAGCAAGTGTAAGTATAAGTATCACTTGATGTTATTATAAATTAATATTTTGTGCGATCTCTAGAAATAGTATTTAGTTATCCAGAAATCACTGAAGAATTAATTAAATTATGGTTCTTAAAGTTTAGTGTAGATAGCTCTACGGTATCAAATATACTATATCAATATTGCTTTACTATATTTAAAAGATATTCAAATAAAATAAAAAAAATTAAATTTTTTTCGAACTATTATTGACTCACTGGCACTAAATACATTGGGAATGGTTTATAAATACTTTATAAACTACAATAGCTACTTCATATAAGTATTGTGACAATAATTATGCTTATAGTTTCCAGAAACAGAATAGTTACTGATTTGTAACGAAAACAATTTTAGATGTAAGGCGTCGATAGCAAGTAACCTTGCCGCAAATGCTTTTTTTTTGTTGCTTTTTTTCTTTTTTGAATAATTTACTAAGGTTGATTGGTTTAACGTTATTCTTACACTGCAAAAATGCTTGAATAATAATTTTATTTTTTTCAAAAGATTGAACATAGACACTCAAGAATTTTTACAGAGAAATATTTTCATAAGCTTTTATTGCAAAAATTGTTTTTCATATTTTCCCCTCTTCCTTTATTTGTTATAATTTTTTTTTAATGATGACGTGTTATGCTTTTGCATCCAATTTCGATAGGAAAAGGCTATTTATACGAACTTCATGCGCGTTAACTATGATAGTTAAATTTAAAATTGTTTTAAGCAAGGATGGTTTATTTGTTAATCATTTATAAACTTTGTTGAGCCATTAGAAATGGATACTTAAATTTCACGAAGCTTTTTTTATTATTGACGAAAACTTTATTTTTTTGGCAGAAAACATTTCGTCAAAATGACAAAGAATAATCGATATTTTTCCTAAACGAAACGAATTTGCCAATAACAAAGAAATATTTGTCATTCACTTTTTTTACTGAAACAAAATTTGAAGTACCAAATGCTTTCCAAATAATCGCTTTATCTTAGATACAATAGAGAGATTGATCCCCCCCCCCATGCCCGAAGCGGGATCTTTCTTGTACGAGGACAATTCATCTTTCTTCAACGCTTTATTATCAATTGTCTTGTCTTCACGCTAGTTTCGTCAATCTAGTGAGCAATCTCCCACAATGCACCGCGAAGAGATTTCGTGTTGAGGAAAGCATTTTCGTCATGTTTTGTCCGTTTCGTCACAAATCACTTGATTTCGCGACAACATGACTCTCAAAATTAACGATTCATTGCTCATGGATTGCTGAATGGTCAAATAATATCTGAAAAAGTATGTTTTTTTTTTTAATCAGAAATGTTACTGCTATATTAAAATCAAACCTTAAATGCTCTCTGGGAATATTTTAGGATGAAGGAGTCTTAATTCTTGTATTTTTAAAATGTCACGTTTGTCTATTTTACCATTTTGAAAAAAAAAGTTCCATTATTTCGAATGATTAATTGTTTTCAATTAATTGCCCTTATTACTAGTAATTACTATATTAATTAATTACAAGAAAAATTAAAATTTATGCTTATAAAATGAATTACAGGTTCGTAATTTGAGTATGTTAGAATCAATGCTACAAAAGAGTGTTAAAATAAGTAATATCGAGTTATGTTGTTGTGATTATTATGAGATATAAAAATGGATTAGCTATGTAGAGACCATACATTTTCGTTATAATATTCACTTTGTCGTGTTGACATATTTATTCAAACAGTATTATAGACTTGTTATTTTCGTCAAAAAATTATTTAAAATACAAAAAATATTTCATATCAAATCTTATTTCAGTTTTTTTTTTTAGTTAATTTTTACATATGTTTTTTTCTTATTATAGAGCTGCGGCACAGAAATATTAAACAGACTTCATGCTGAAGGAAAATGCTGAAGACTCAAATGATTACTCTAATGATTTAAGCATTTGCTAACTAATTATTTTCGAAAAAATAAAATTTAACCGTAACAAGTTCAAGAAGGTAATTCTTCTTTAATTCTTTATGTGTTTCGTTGAAAACAGAATTCCTTTTCTTTCTTTTTTCTTCTTTCTCAAAATTTTTTATTTAGGAACGTTAATAAAAATTGAAATAAGTATGTAAGTACCCCCAACAGTTACATATGAACAAAAAATATTAAAACTGCTTATTTTAATTAATACTTATATCTTTTTTCTGCCACTTAGTTTTATACTTACAGCTTTTAGCCTTTAGGCCGATCCTGAGTTAGTTCTTCTGTATCGGTCTTCAAACCATCTGAAAACACTAGATTCTAAAAAGGAGTAGAAAAAATTATTCATAAATAAGGAATTATCAAAATTAAAAGACGGGTTATCAAAAGGACATGCTATTTTTGAACTTCTTAAATGAAATATATATNGAAATATATACATATCGAAAAAATTTAGAAATTTTAAAGAAGAAAAATCACTATGAATACTTAAAATTTATTAAGTTTCATTACTGCGCAGTTGCTGCAAGTACGTAGAGCTAATAATCTAATATAACAACACAAAAAAGAAAAGAAAAAAAAATCGAAAAAATATTAGAAAGAGAAAAAAATATTGAAAATTTTAAAAAAAGTAATCAAAATTAATTAAAACTAGAATATTTAACAAAAAGACCTAGATGAAAAGGTATAATACAGTTATCAAAACACACGATTTTTTCCGCAAACATAGAGCTTTCAAATATTGTGTTAACAAAGCAAAATATGTTAATATAATAGTTTGAGAGACATTAGAAAGGAAGGAGAAGGAGGTAAATAAGCTTTTACCAAGTGAGAGTATCACGAAAATTCTAGAAAAATTCAAATAAAATTTTCAAAAGAACTCAAAAATTTTTATAGATGAAACAAAAAAGGAACACATAAAAGGCGAAAGGTAGTCAAGTACTCATGAATAATTTAAAAAAATGATTTAAAATATTTTCGTTATTCAATTACCGGATTACAAAGTAGGAGATTAAAGTGTTAGTAGAGACTACTGGGAGACAATATTATGACGCGCTTATAAAGATATGTCTGTTACCTTATATTGAACTGCAATCTGGATTTGTGCAAGATAATGATACAGTAGTGTGAATAATTCAAATTTAATAATTAATAAAAGGTGAAATAATTTTAAATAGGTGGTTAAACATTTAATTGAATATTGAAAGAGTTCGCACGCATGTTCTGATACACAGCCGAAGCGTTTTTCCCCTGCGTCAGTAAAAAAAATGTCCATGTCAAACGCCAATGTTCCAGAAATGGAACATTGTTAAAAATGTAAAAACGCACTTGAAAATTTATATTACAATTTTCTTTTTAATTATGTCGTCTTACGATGATTTTCAGTATTGAATCTGTCAAATTTTAAGAAATTCGGTTTACCCGTTTCTAATGGAAACGCACAGTTTTGATTCGGCAAATTCTTTCAATTCTATTGATTCGAAAAAAAAAATGTATTTAAATAAATGTTTTTAGAAATTTTCATGCAATCAGTTCTTATTAAACTTAACATCATTCTTTTTTTTTTGTATAAGTAAACAATGTAGATAGTTTCTTCTTTTTGAATACTTAAGTCCAAAAAAATTAAAAACAATATTATCATGAAGAAAAGAAAGCATTAGTACTTTCTCAGGATAAATATTATTTAACAAAACCATATAATAATGAAAATTTAGGATAGTTCAATTATCAATAAATCTAAAAACAATTTTGATATTTCGTGCATAATATTTTTTTAATAGAGCAAAAATAAGTTAATTAGATTTTACAACCATCGCTGTGCGTCCGACCCAATTTTGGGCTTAAGACTACTATTGTTCAGCCTTGAAATGTTGAATAGCCTTGTAATTTTGAACCCAATCCAGAAGACAAGAGATCTCCTGTATCAATTATGCAGAGAAATTTTACGTTCTTGGTGGACTTTTGATGGAACAAACCCACATTTGATATAAGGGGAGAGAAAAACCACGAAAGCCTCCCACTGTTAGCCCGACGGCAATTGGACTCTTAACCATGATCCGTCTACCATTGAGGACATCCTAAGTCAGCACTGTGGGCGGTGCAAGCCCGGTGCGGAATTAGTATCGCTGGGAAGGCGAACGCTCTATCCCCTGAGCCTACACGGCTAAAGTTAATTGCAACTTTAGATCCCTGCGATATTACATATTTTGAATAAAAAATACTTTCTATTGTAAAGATAATTGCTAAAAAAAAAAATGCTGATCAGGGTGAGTAGCCAGATTTTTTAAAAAAAAATAAGCACTTTCTAAGTACTTTTCAAGCACTCAAAAAATATTTTTAATCACTTTCAAAAAGAAATCATGATTGGAATCCGTGGAGTAATTAAAATTATTTTTTTCTATCGCTTAAGATTCTTAATTTATAAATATTAAAACAATAAAATTTAAAAACATTTTCAAAAACTTTACATAATCATGATAATATAACTAGATTTTTATAAATATTGCAGAGAAAATTATGAAAATCATGTTTTTTTTTGTAATTTAAAATGACAATCGACACGGCAAAGAAAAACATCTATTTTTTAAATTAAGCACTTTTTACATTCCCCATAAAAAACGTAAATCAAAAATTAGCGCCTTTACGCACTTTTTGAAAAAGCACCACACCCTGGTAGATTAATTAAAATTTCCCAGTAAATAATTTTGCGATTAAGGATAATAATAAAAACATTAGTTTGAGAAGTGAAATGCCGTTACAGAGAAATTGGAACTGAAATGTCGATATAGATATAATTAAGTTGTGTTTAATAAAGTATTAAGTAGGATTTTCATTATCCATTATCAAAGAAAAACCTTCTTTAATAATAAATGTTAATACTAAAAAAAACGTAAGGTTTAATTAAGTAAATATTAGTATCACAAGTGATTGTTCGAAACTAAATTTAATTAGTAACGAGATTTTAGACAGATTATTAAGTATGGAAGCCATAAATGATTAATTTTAACTATTAACATGGTATCAAAAAAACTTTTTTTAATCATAATATAATTTACATCGTTAAACTTGAAATTTTTACTATTTATTTACTCCTGATTTCGAAGCTCAATTTATAATTTTTACAGAAGATAGCTTAATTGTAGTTAGCTTAATATAAGAGGGTTATAATAAAATTTTTTAAAACTTTTTTAATACCAAAATAAGTTTAAAAAAATATCGAATTATTACAGTAATTTACAATTCTTTCAGAATTGAGAAGAAAGATTCTTAAGCTCTGATAAATTGTCCATTTCCATTCTGTAAACAGACCTAATCGTAGAGAGAATGTATTGATAATCTTTAGATAAAAATAATTTGAATCATTGAGAACATATTTTAGAATAGATATATAGTCAAGATATCTAAAATTTGTGCTTTTTCACGTTGAATTTCTTATTTCTGAATTTTCAATAATAAATTATCAGTAATACTATTTAGATTATATTCATCAATTAATTCCAAAAATTCCTCTACTTTATAATGGGATAATTTAATTTTTCCTTTTTTTATGCTAATATCAATATAATAAAAAATAGTTCTACTAAGAGTTTATTATATTTATAACTTTTAACTATGTTAATATATTTCAAGGAAACATTTTTTTTTAAAATTCTCAAGCATATTATGAAATATGAGCACATCACGAGTGGGATTCTGAAAAACAATAACAAAATATAAGTTATCTAAATTTTTTTATTTATTTAATAAAAGTTCACTGATATTAGCTGTCACAAGAACGAAACAAAGGATTTTAAACAATAAATTAGAAAAATCAAAAATTGTTAATTGAGCCGGTCTAATTGATAACGAATCGCTCTCTCTCTCTTTTCGTGCTCTTCACACTATTGTATTGATACATCTTGTTATTGGCTATATTAATACAATATTG
>NC_092212.1:5872395-5877298 GCF_043381705.1 Parasteatoda tepidariorum | reverse complement strand
ACAACCATTATTAGTCCCATGTAAATTATGAGATCCACCCAATATTTTATATCCATTATTTAGAAAATATAGGTTCTATAAAGGCCAATTTAGGCCCTATATTGGCCATTACGGGAGCAATATTAAAAAGTCTGCAAATCTCAATATATCAACCATGTTGAGGCAATTTTGAACGCAACTAAGGAATAGGTAAAATTGTTGCTAGGGTAATTATTTAACCCTCCTTTAGATGATTCTTTTTTATTTGTTTAAGAATTAAAACAAATTGATCTAATTCATGGTCTAATAGATTAAAGGAAAAGTGCTTTAAAAAATTATTGCTATATCATATAAATACTGCTATATCCGATATTTTATATCCTTAGTTAGAAAACGTAGGTTCTATATTGGCCAACTTACGCCCGATATTGGCCATTATAGGAGCAATATTAAAAAGTCTAATAAATCGCAATATTGGTCCCTCAGTGCATGTTCTTATAGGACCTAGGATGCATTTTTAAACCCAATTGGGGCATAGGTAAAATTGTTGTTAGGATAATTATTAATCCATCTTTGCATGGTTTCTTATTTTTTGTGAAATAAAACAAATTGATCTACATAATTCATGAAGGAAAAATGTTTTAAAAAAATCATATCATAAATGTATAATATTAAATAAATCCAAAACAGTATGGTGAAAATATCAATAACTGTATAAAGTGCATAAAAAATAATATATCTTTGTACATCTTTTTTCTTCCTGGTGATAATTTTAAAAAAAATATTTTTATTATTATTCTTTTGCAACGCTCATATAATTTTAGCTACCACGCGGCGCTTGTCTTCAGAATTTTCGTCATCAAGAGCATTTTCTGATAGACAACCACTTTTTAAATGGTCCAAGTAATCTTCGATGTTCCTTCTGAATTTCTTCACAAAAATAATATAAAAATAAACATATAGTAAAACCATTTTCGACATACATTCGAAGTGAAACAAATGCATGGTAATGTAAATTTCTGCGGGGAGTGAGTTGGTATCTACAGTGTCAAGCTTCATCTATGAAAAGGTACCACACTATAGTATCGATTAGCATGTTTCATACACTAGTGAATTAGGACTATATTTTTGTAGTGGCAGATACACTACATTACTCCCCCACCAGAATTATATCTGTTATAGAGTTCAATGAACGGATACCAGTAGTTGATTGATTACTGTTTTTTTGTGAGATGCCGGGTGAACTGTATTAAGATCACCGTACTTTTTGCTGATTGAGAGTGTTGTATTAAGTTCACGGTCGTGGTAGCTCTCTGTGTTGCCATTAGCAGTCGAATGTATGCAAACTAACATTGTGTGAGATTGATACGAGACTGAGTAGCACCAGTACGTGGAAGTGGCTAATGTAGCAAGTTAACCGTTCAATGTGGAATATCTATCGAGGTAAGCGTGTTCATATCGTAGTGGGCGTTTCTACAAAAGGTAAGCGTGTTCACATCATGTCCGAAGGTCACCAATGTGGGGATAGTAGTTATCGACAATGTCAATTTTCTTCTGTGAAAAGGTACCCCAGCATAGATTCGAGTTAACATGCCTTATATACTAGTGAATTGGGATTGTATTTTTGTAGTGGCAGATACACACATGTCTGTTTCATGGTTTTGGGAAGATTATTTATGTATTTAATGTTTATTGCGCAGTAAATATCGTAAACACAAAAGAAACAATCATTTTTCCATTCATTAGCACTTGTTAGAAAGAAAATGTCAGAATATTTATCAAAATTCTTCAAGAAATCGTACGTTTCTTCTAACCACAACAAAAGGCGGAATGACAAGCTCAAACCGCCTTAGCAGCAAAATGACTTGGGCCCTCATCGGGCCTATATTCACAAATCTTAGTTCACTAATGTTTCAAATTGCTGCTATTTTACGATATCAGTCTATATATTTGAAAAGATCAATATTTCCTATAGTCACATTGGTCTATATATCCTATTTAGATTTGTCCGATTCTCCCTACATTTTACAGTCACTTTACAACCAATATCGGCCTTTCACCTAATGAAGTTAAATAACCATCGCAGCAACTCAGCTCACCTAATGAAGCCGATTAGTTCTTTTGCAGTTTTGTACATATTACAACTGGGTTCGAGCCCCAGCATTGACTCCACTATATTTTTTCTATTCCCTTCAACACTTAAAGAGTGCCCCGCACTTCCCTATTTGTAACCGTGGACTATTATAATATAAAACTCTATTCACACAAAGACGCCAGCACCTTAAAACTGCTTAACACAAAAACGACTTGTAATTCCAATCTCTTACGGGAGAGGAAACAATCAAATAAACTTATAAAATCACATCCCATGGTTTTTTTCATAAAACACAACTCAACTAAAACGTAACTTTAATGCCTATTACTTAACAAAAAGACCAATGCCCAGTAGAGTTTTTTTTTATAACTGTTTTGAAACCATGCCAGTTGCAAATGGTTGAGGAACAGAACAGTTTTGTATTCGTGTTTCTTTTTTAACCATACTAGTTGTTCACGGTTTCAAAATCGTAAAGGTAAAAACTTTTCTTCACGAAAACTTTATGATTTGTAGATGGACATATTGCGGCGGTTATTCCAGCGTAAGTCAGTAAAGTAAAATTTTTCAAGTGTGTTAGAAACACTTATGTTTGAAAAATGTGATTTCAAATCATTGTTATAAATGTTTATTAAAAAAATATTGTCGTTTCCAAATTAAACTAAATTATTTCTTTTTCTTTTTAAGGCAGAACTGTTTGTAGAAGCTGTTCAGTATGCAACAGAAGTTGGGGTAGTAAGTATTAAGCCAGTTAACTTATCCCGATGAGATTAAACATATTTTTTTAACTGTTCTCCTGCGATTTGAGCGGGGTCGAAGTCGAAGAAATTTTTTTCCCTTGTTTCAATACTGATCCCGCTATTTCTACGTGTAGGTTAAAAAAAAAGAAAGAAACAAAAACATAATTTGATGGTTATTTTCGCTGCTGGATGGCACTAGAGCATACCTGCCAACTCTTCCGGACTTTCCCAAAGATTTTATTTTCACATTTAAAGTGGTAGCAATACTCAGGTTATTCCAATAAACTTTTTGAATTATAATGATAATTATAAATGAGTTTGATCACCACTACATATAAATAATTATAATAAATATATGAAAGCATAATAATCAATGCTTAAGCGAATTTCAACGGAATCAAAATGTGGGTATATTTTTGAGGCAGATTGTTTTTCGTTTATTGTTTTACTGCCACTCTGAAAATCCATTCTCGGAAAGAGTGAAAGTTGGCAGGTATGCACTAGAGAGCTCATGAATTTTGCTTCCTCTCTTGATAGATACATGTCCCCTGTGTATTTGTGAGTTTGCTTGCTGTTTGTTTTTCTTTCACGCGATTAGCATTATTGAAAGATATAGATTTGCCGAGTGTCAGCGGTGTTACATGTGGGAATAAAAAACGAAAATATCTTGATTATGAAAATAGTGATTCGGATTCGGAGTATTCCACAAATCAGGGCATTTCTTTTCTTTTTTCTGTTTATTACAAAATTTCTGTAAAATTTTTTGAGACAAAATGCTTACAAATTATATTCACCTGAAAATAAAAATAGCGCATCAATTTTTTCACTCATAATTCCTGCACACTGAAATAGTGGGCGCCATATTATACATTTTTTGAAAACGTAAAATCTATTAAAATTCTTGCATCATTTAAAAACAACTAATGAAGATGTGAATCGTAACATATGTAGATAAAAAATATATAAAAAATATCGCTCCATATTTTAAGACCGGAAAGTATAAAAACTAAGGCGCACGCGGAGGGTTTTAATAAAGAATGCGAACGATAAAAACGAAATCAGAAAAATATTAGCGCACTATTATTTTTATTTTGATAAAAATATTCCTCAAGTGATTCAAATTTGAAACTAAAGTCTATAACAGGAAAAAAACCGTAACAATGAAAAAATAAAAATCGATTTATATTTCTGACACCATATGCATTTAAAACGCAGACATGCCACAGTGTATTTATTTCAATTAATACATATTACCAACATGAATTAAGCATCATTGTCGTCAATGATAGTATGACGATTTCTTACTGTTCTTCAAGACAAATAAATATTTTTACTCCATTTCCTTTGCTTTCTACTATATTTCTTATTTCTTTTATTTCAGTATCCATATATGACCTTAATTAAATAAGCATATTTGGCTTAATTAAGCCTCATTGGCGAAATTTTTTCATGTTTCTCCAAATTGAATTAGTACCACTTTCCCATTAATTTTTGATTTTGAATACATATTTTTTTTTTCTATTCCATTACCGTTGATTTTAAATAAGTAATTTTTCAGAAACACGTTTACCACTAACGATTAACCAATCAGAAAATTTCACTTGGTTCTTCGCTCCTCTTGTTTAAACGATTTGTCGTAGAATGTTCTAATGTTGACAGTGACCTCCCACGTGCTTGAAACTATCTGTATGCTAAATTTCATCGCTTTCTGTCGGATGGTTTAGGAGTCTATAAAGGAGATACATACACACATACATTCATTTTTATTCATAGCTTTGATCTATTTGGTTATTTTCTTAAATCTTTATGTTTCTAAATCATTTTAGAAATTTCCCATTTTACACAGTTTTGAAGTTACACAGTTTGTAGAATTATTCTTCTTTCCCTAATTATTTATTAGTTTCTAAATCTCGTTCAAAAAGTACCTTTCTTTACACAGCCATTTTGTTTAATTTTTATGATTCTCTTTTCTAAATGATTCTTAAAAAAATTTTTCTTTATAAATGTGTGCAGAAAAATTTTGTTGCTTGTAGAAGTTTTCCAGTTAGAAAAAAGAAAAAAAATTTCTCATTGAATAATATATATATATATA
>NC_092212.1:5838933-5872085 GCF_043381705.1 Parasteatoda tepidariorum | reverse complement strand
TTATTTTGAAGTCCCAAAATAGAATTTCTACCCTTATCCTTTACCAAAGGTATTTTATGAAAATGAATGAAGTTTTAAATGCTTTTATTAATACAAAAGTATTTAATTTTTGTATTACATCTCCCCCAAAAAAAATTTTGGTAAGCCAAAATAAAAATTTAGAATACTATGAATATAAACTTTATGTTGGTATGACTGTCCTCTTTCTTACAAATAACCTTTTTTCAACATGTGAAAAAAAATTATTTGCAGTAGCAACAATAAAACATAATAATAAAATTTATATGTTTAGTGAACTAAACAGAAAGAAAAATTAAACATAAATTTATAACTTTTCTATTAAACTTTTCAAAAATTTTTCCACACAAAAATATACAAAATTTTTATGCAAAACGAACTGGACAACAAGTGTCATTTATTCAGAATTTAAGATTCTGTATGGTTAATGGGGGTTATTTACTAGATGAAATTCAGCATTCCCCGTTGAAATGGAGGAAAACAGAATTTCATGAAGCACATTAAAAATGAGAGATCCAGACTGGACATAAAGAAAAATAGTTTATAATATTTTTTAATTATTTATTTTTTTTCACTGTGTTGAGAAAAAAAAGTTCAAGTTTCCTCGCCAAACATCTCCACACGCGATTCGGATCTCTCAAAAATATAGGGATTACTTCTTTCTTTGAAGAAAGTAAAAACATTTATTTTGGACATTATTCATGATTTAATTTTAACATTTGTGGGCTGTGATATTTCCTAAGTTTTGATAAATGTACTATTTCAAAATTTCGTTTTCTTACATTTTTATTTTATTTAATTCATAATCACATTCTTTCTTTTTCCTATTTTTTCTTTTCTTTTTGTTACCCTTCACCTTTTTTTTCTTCCGATGTTTACTTTTATTGAAACATCTTCAACTTTTATTTTTTCGATGTTTACTTTTGCCGAAACATCAAACCTTTTATTTTTTCGATGTTTACTTTTACTGAAACATCCTCAACTTTTTTATTTTTTCGATGTTTACTTTTACTGAAACATCAAACTTTTTTTTTTGCACAATTTTTAACCTTAACATTTTTAGAAGTTTGCTGTCTAATGTGCAAAGTTAAGTTGTCATTGTTTGAATTAGCTGAGGTGATCAATCTCTTACCAAATTAAGTAACAACTGGCCCGACACAATCAATAAGCAAACAAAAATCTTTGCAAGTCTACAACCCTACTAAAGCATATGGAAAATCAGTATCAAGTATAAAAACTTAACTGAGTTAAAATTTTCGCCTATCGTAATAAGGGAAACTCACAAATTTTGTTAAGTGTTAACTGTCCTTTTGTTTGGGAAGCATTCAAGTTTTCACATTTCTTAATAGGAATATTTAGTTTTGACCAAGTCCTATAAAGCAAAATTTTTACAAATTTCTATAAAGTTTTTTTTTTTTCGATTTAATCGTGATAAATCATTAGGAAACAAAAGCTTAAAAAAATAACTTAATTTTGTTTGCCATTATTAATTTAATTGACGTTTGAACCGCATTTATTTCCTTCAAAAACATTTTAAATGCACTATAAAAACGTATCATATTTTTAAAAAAAAGCAATATAAACACAAGAAATGCAATCTAACTCTTAAAAACATTCTATTCAATTATTCATAATAAAAAGTTTTCTCATTTCTCATATCTAATTTCAATAAAAAATGAACACCCTACTCTCCAACGTCGACCTTTATCAATTTCGTTGAAGAGAAAAAAAAAAATATCATAATTTAAAAATAAAACGAATATAAATATAAGAAATGCAATCCAACATTAGTAATATACTCAATTATTCAGAATTTAAAAAAAAAATTTTTTTTTCTTCACTAAAATATGTAATCATAACAGTATCACAAATTTTGAGAAAGAAGAAAAAAAAAAATTTATATATCACTTTTTCTTCTTCAATATTTGGCGAAGAGGAAAAAAAAATCATTCGCGCACTTCACTTTCTTTTTCTTATTAATCATTAAAAATCAACAAAATAACTGTTTAAAAAAAAATACTCAAAGGATATGTAGCTGGATAAAGTTCGAATTAATCCAAAATATATCTTGATAGCCACAACATCAGATAAAAGTTGATAGGAGAAAAATATTTTTTTCTTCTTTTTTCTGTTCGTTAAAATGATTCATAATTATAGTGAATGCGATAGTGAAGGAGAAATTGAAGCTTATTTTTCTTTGAGTTCTGAGTAGGAGGTTAGGGAATGTCGAACATCTAAGTAGACCATCGTAAACCATTCCGGGGGGAGAAAACACTTCATCGACGATTAATCCAGAGTAGCACAGGCATAACTAAACTTTCCGTAGGTCACTTGTAAAGGGATGGGATTTCTAATCGAAAACATTTTTATCTCTATCAGGAATCCAATGAAGTAAGTTTTTCTCTTCAATCCAAGGGGGTGAAAAACTGATCCTTCCTTCTCGACGAGGTAGCAGTCACGTTAGGCCTAGTTCTCAATATATAGAATTGCTAAGTTTCTTCCGCGAAGCCAACATCCTGCCTGGCTTGTAATAACGGTGGAACCACACCGTTATTTTTTAGTTATTTACAATCCAAGTAGCATGATTAACGAGTCAAGTTTCGGCATAATCTTTTATTTTACTAAACGATGGTGAAATAGCAGTTTCATCCCTCTCCAGACGGAGAGGGAGAGACAGATTTACAGTCAGATCTGACGGAGTTTAGTTGGTAAACATTATACACCAAAAAGCCGCGCAAAAATATTCGGTCCTGCGTTTTAAAGGATGATTACAAGTTGTGAAGAGGTCAGTCATTATTGCCTTTTTCTGTATTCCTACGCCTCATCAATTTATTTATTACTCATAGCAAATCGTTTCATCTTTCCTTATATGGAAGTGAAAGATCTTAAAATAACTTCTCTTTTGAAGTATAAATCTAATTATTATTCATTGGCATGTTTTTAGCCTTGAAGTCCCAAAATAGAATTTCTACCCTTATCTTTTACTAAAGATATTTAATNCCAGGGAAAAATTACAGAACAATGAAAAAAGGGGGAAAAAAAGAAAAATCATAATAAAAATTAAAAATAACAAAAAACCGGAAGAAAAAAAAAGAACAAAATTTTTCTTAAAAATCCGGAAAATAAAAGATATAATCTTTTCATCAGCCCACACGATTATATTCTCAGAAAAGACAGCTTTCTAATATTGCATCTATATCGCCAATGCAAAATAAATCAAAACAATAGTGTGAGAAGCACTTGAAAATTAAAATTCATACAAAATAGATCACATTAAGTAAAAAAATATATCGTGTAAAAAAACGGAACCGAACGAAATCTATAAAGTGAGTAGCGAATTCAAATAAACTTATATACACGGAAACCTTCCAAGAATGTGTTTCAAAATATTTTCATAATAGGATTACCAGATAAAAAAAATATGAAAATAGAATCAGAAATAGAGCTAAAAAATCAGGAGATTTTATTTATGGCTCGTTCTTTCTGCAGTACTGAAGCGCGTGTACCAAGGAATAGTTACCAAGGATTGGCCCAAAAATGAATGTGAGCAAGGTAATAATATTATACTGGATAATTTAAAGAATTTTATGATTAAGAAGGTTGATATTTAATAATACAATTTTTATAATTTTGGAAAATTAACTTTTATGAGGGGAAAACATCATTTGCCCGTTTTGCAGAGATTTTTACCCATGGATTTGTCCGAATTAGATTTGCACATGGTTAAATTAAAAAGTAACAAAGAAGTTTTGAGTAAATTGATTAATAATCACATACAATTAACTCAATGATTTTATGTTGAATTTAATTACTTTCGTTTGGTATTGCTTTTTTCTTCTTCCAATTTTGAAAGAGTTTGGTTATTTGAGTTTTGGATAGGTATATAACAACTACATAGTATTTTAGTTCAATTCACTTGATTAAAAGTGGTATTTAAGTAGTTGTTTTCATAAACTGTAGAATTCCATGAAATAAGCTTATTTATATTAAAATCAAAATCATTTATTTTATCGTATTAATCAACAAAGCAGTTATTTTCTTCTTTTTTAATAACTCAATCCAAAAAATTAAAATTAATATTATCATCATGATTACGGAGCAACATTATTAATTGTATAATCTTGAAAATTAATGATAGTTAATCAATAAATCAAATCACAAGCGGAGAGAAATATATTTGTATTATTAGTGTTAAATATGTATTTCTCTTAAAAAAAATTATAATTTTTTAGTCAACGTGTGCTGATTTCACCAAATCTGAAGCATGTGATGGAATAGAAAAAGCAAGTGTAAGTATAAGTATCACTTGATGTTATTATAAATTAATATTTTGTGCTATCTTTAGAAATAGTATTTAGTTATCCAGAAATCACTGAAGAATTAATTAAATTTGTTCTTAAAGTTTAGCTCAGATTGCTCTACTGTATCAAACATACTATATCAATATTGCGATGCTATATTTAAAAGATATTCAAATAAAAAAAAATAAAAAAAATTTTTTTCGAACTATTATTGACTTACTGACACTAAATACATTGGGAATGGGTTATAAGTACTTTATAAATTAAAATAGCTATTTCATATAAGTATTGTGACAATAATTCTGCTTATAGTTTCCAGAAACGGAATAGTAACTAATCTGTAAAGAAATTATTTTGACACGTAAGGCGCCGAAAGCAAGCAACCTTGCAGCAAATGTTTTTTTTTTCTTTTTTGAATAATTTACTAAGGTTGATTGGTTTAACGTTATTCTTACACAGCAAGCATGCTTGAATGATAATTTTATTTTTTTCAAAAGATTAAACATAGACACTCAAGAATTTTTACAAAAATATATTTTTATAAGCTTTTATTAAAAAAATTGTTTTTTTTTTAAATTTCTTTCCCCTCTTCCTTTATTTGTTATAAATATTTTTTAATGATGACGTGTTATGTTTTTGCATCCAATTTCGATAGGAAGAGGCTATTTATACGAACTTCATGCTCGTTAACTATGATAGTTAAATTTAAAATTGTTTCAAGCTGGGATGGTTTATTTGCTAATCATTTATAAACCACGCTGTCGTGTCGACATATTTATTCAAATAGTATTATATACTTGTTATTTTCGTCGAAAAATTATTTAAAATACGAAAAATAATTCATATTAAATTTCATTTAAGATTTTTTTTAGTTAATTTTTACATATGTTTTTTTCTTATTATAGAGCTGCGGCACAGAAATATTAAACAGACTTCATGCTGAAGGAAAATGCTGAAGACTCAAATTATAGCATCGATTTAATATATTCTTCGATAATGCAAATATAAAAGATAAAACGAAGGAAAATTATAGACATATGAAAATGGGGGAAGGGGGAAATAATGATTGAAAGAATAACAAACAACTGATTAAAAAAAAGAGAAAAGAATGAAATTTTTTTTAAAAAAACCGAAAAAAAAGATATAACATTTTCATCTGCCCACACGATTATATCCGCAAAAAAGAGTGTGGATGCTTTCTAATATTGTATCAATATAGCTAAAGCAAAATATATTAATACAATAGTGTGAGGAGCACTCAAAAAAATTTTTTTACAAAAATTACATCAAATAAAATAGAACACAATAAGTAAAAATAGCACGTAAAAAGAGAAAATAAAATAAAAGAAAAAGAAAAAACAATATAAAACAAAAACTATAAGGCGAGTAGCGAAATCAGATGTACTTACATAAACAGGAAATTTTTCAAGAATGATTTAAAAATATTTTCGCAACAAGATTGCTAGATTACAAAATATGAAAACAAAAGCACAAATTAAGTGTAAATAGAGGGGTTTTGTTTTAAAGTGCCGTTCTTACTGCATTGCTGAAGTACTTTGTTAAGCTGTGCATTGATTTGTTAGTTACCAAGGATGGTCCCGAAATGGATATGCGCAAGGTAATATTATACTGGATAATTTAAAAACTTGATCATNAATTTCAGAAAATAAATATTTAAGAAAAAATATAAAATAGAAAAGAGAAACATAAATTGCCTGTTTTGCAAATGATTTTAGCCAAGGATTTGCCGAAATGGATCTGCACATGAAAAATTATATAAATTATGAAAGAAAAAAAAATTAATAGATAATTTTAACACGGATTTGCCGGAAATAGATTTGCACATGGAAAAATTAATAAAGACATTTTTAGTAAATAATTGTACCCACGGATTTGTCCTAAATGGATTTGCACATGGAAAAATGATAAAAAATTAACAAAGAAAAAAATTTTAGTGGATAATTTTAGCCACTGATTTGCCCGAAATGGATTTGCACATGGAAAAATTATATAGATTAACAAAGGACATTTTTTGTAAAGGAATTTTTTAGTAAATAATTTTGACCACGGATTTGCCCGAAATGGCACATGGGAAAATAATATAAATTAACGAAGATGCTCCTAGAAACATCAGAATTCCAAGGGATTAGTTTATTAATATCAAAATTAAAATCATTTCTTTTATCGTATAAATCAACAAAGCAGATATTTTCAATTTTTATAATAACCAAATCCAAAAATTTGAAATTAATATTATCATCATGATTTCGAAGTAAGATTAATTCCTCAGGGAAAATATCATTCAATAAAATCGTCAAATCTTGAAAATTAAAGATAATTAAAACATCAATATATGTAAAAACAAATTTAATACTAAGAGTATAATTTTTTTCATAATAAAGCAAAAATAAGTTAGTTAAGAGAGATGAATAATTAGATCCTTGTGGTATTCCATCAATTTGAAGAAAAATAGCCCTTCCATTGTAAAGATAAGTATTAAAAAGGCAAAAATTAATCAGTATTTTCCAATAATCAAAATCACAACAAAGGATATTTTTTGAAAATCATAGTAATAATTCAAAGGGACATCTTTTAGATTAGAAAGGGGAATGCTATTGAAAAGATCCTGGAAATCAAAAGTCGCAATAGAATTAATTTTATTATGTTTAATGAAATCTAAAATCGGTTGATTATTAGTGATAATCCAAGAGAGACTTTCTTTAGAAATATTGTTAATGATTTTATTTAAGTTGTTAGAGAAAATGGTACCAGGTTTAGTTAAATAAGTATTAGATCCACTTGTGATAGTTCTAAATTTTACAGGAACTTTATGAAATTTAGGACTGATAATTAAGTAAGGAAATTGTACACTGCGAATTTTAATTTTTAATCTCTTATAAAAGGCTAAAATTTTTTTAATGACAATATTATTATTGAAATTACTTAGTTTAAAATCTTTACTATTTTTTAATTCCGTATTTAAAAGTTCAGCATAGAATTTTTTACGGAATATCGCATAGTTATTGTTAGCTTTGTCTATGGGAGTAATTAAAAAAATTTTTTAAAGTTGCTTAATTGATTGGATAATATCAGAAAAATTTGTTGGATTGTTACTCTTATTTAAATTATCCTTATTATTGAAAACAAAGTTTTTCAAGTAATAATAAACACCCCATTTCCAGTCTGTTAGCATACCTAAAGATAGGTAAAGATTGGTAAAGGTAAAGAGAATCTATTTGATATCTATAAAAAAAACTATTGAGATCATTAAGAAAGTATTTTAGAATTTTATTGATTGATATATGGTAAATGGGTCTAAATTTTGTGCCTTTTATCATTAAATTCCTNTGAGATAACATATTTTCTATAATATTTAAATTACCAGTAATAATATGTTTATGATGTTTATCAACAAAATCAAAATATTTCTCTTCCTCACAGTGACATTCATAATCGGATATATTACTACTCCCTAAATGTTTGCTTATATCATTATAATTAAATATGGTTCTACCAAGAGATTTATTATATTTGAAACTTTTAATTATGTTAAAATCTTTTAATGGAAATAAAGCTTTGAAATTTTCAAAAATGTTGTGAAATTTGATCTTATCGAAAATAGGATTTTAGAAGTTAATAACGAAATATAAATTATCTAAACTTTTCTTTTTATTTGGCGAAATTTTGCTCATTTTGGCCTTTATAAGATCGAAACAAAGAATTTTGAAATGCAAATTAATAAAAGAAAAGTAAATAATAAAATCGTAGAACTTATATACATCATAATTCTTAAGGAAGAAGACAAAATCTGTAATTGGTTAAATGTTATAATGTTTATTAAAATCTTTTTCCATATTAGAAAGAGAATTTATATTTAATTTTTCACTATTAAGAGAGTTTCTATTACTTCTTGAACCCCGTTTACCTCAATTTGTACGCTTATCTTTAATATAAAAAGGTGAATAAGTTGAGGAGTTATTAAAGTTAATCTGTGTATGTTGGAAGGTATCGTTTTGCCCATACGACGAAACTGCATGTTTTGTTGAAAAGCATGTAGTAATTTTCTTTCTGTAGTCTTAAATCTAAATCTTCTATAGTATCTAAAATATTAATTTTGACACTGTTAAATTTATGTACTCTAAAATGATTCAATTCCTGGTTATTGATAGTCTTATTACTGTTTATATCAGAACGGTGTTGATTAATTCGAATGTTAAGTGAGTTACTGGTTTGTCCAACATATTTCATATTACAGAAACCACAGGGTAACATATAAATAACATTTTTAATTTTACGAAAAGATTTGGAGCTAACTTTATAAAGAAATGTATGTTTTTTGTCAATATTAGGGCAAGTGTTGCATCTTTTATCACCACACACTTTATAGGACGGTAAAGTTTCGGGAATAGGATGCATTTCAAAAAGTCGTTTGCTTTCGCTTTTGCTTTCAGAGTAGCAGGATGTCGATCTGGAGTTCCCCTCTGATTTAGGCTCTCCGTACCGGGTACAACATGAAGAATAATTTAAATATTGAACACATTTTTTACCAGGAGAGCAACGTCCTAACACACGTAACGTCCTAAAGACAGGAAATTAAAAAACGTATATCTATCCCTCTCTTTCAGTTGCTACAAGTACGTAGAGCCAATAATATAATATAATAACACAAAAAAAGCAAAGAAAAAAAGAAAAACATTCAGAACTTGAAAGAGAAAAAAATATTGAAAATTTGAAAGAAAGTAGACAAAATTAATTAAAACTAGAATATTTAACAAAATGACCTAGATGAAGAGGTATAATACAGTTATCAAAACACACGATTTTTTCCACAAACATAGTGCTTTCAAATATTGTATTAACAAATCAAAATATATTAATATAATAGTATGAGGGACATTAGAAAGGAAAGAGACTGATTGGTAAACAAGCTTTTAACAAGTGAAAGTATCACGAAAATTCCAGAAAAATTCACATAAAATTTTCAATAGAACTCAAAAATTTTTATAGATGAAACAAAAGAGGAACACATGAAGGGAGAAAGGTAGTCAAGTTCTTATGAATAATTTGCAAAAATGATTTAAAATATTTTCGTTATTCAATTGCCGGATTACAAAGTATGAAATTAAAGCGTTGGTAGAGACTACGGGGAGACAATTTTATGACGCGCTTATAAAGAAATGCATTTGATTTTTTTGTTACCTTACATTGAACTGTAATCTGCATTTGTGCAAGATAATGATACAGTAGTGTGAATAATTCAAATTTTACACTTAATAAAAGGTGGAATAATTTTAAATAGATGGTTAAACATTTAATTGAATATTGAAGGAGTTCGTTGGCTAGTTCTGGAATACAGCCGAAGCGTTCTTCCCCTCCCTCAGTAAAAAAGTAAGTACGTCAAACGTCAATATTCCAGAAATGGAACATTGTTAAAAATGTAAAAACGCATTTAAAAATTTACATCACTATTTTTTTTTAATTTTATGATATTTAGTATTGAATTTGTCAAATTTTAAGAATTTCGGTTAACCTATATCTACTGGAAATGGACATATTTGTTTCGGCAAATTCTTTCAATTCTATTGATTCGATCACAAAGGTATTTAAATAAATCTTTTTAGATATATTAAATTTCCCAGCAATTAGTTCATTTTAAACTTAACATCATTCTTTTTATCGTGTAGGAAAACAATGTAGATAGTTTCTTCTTTTTGAATATTTAAGTCCAAAAAAATTTAAAACAATGTACCCATGATCCGTCTACCATTGAGGACATCTTAAGTCAGCACTGTGGGCGGTGCAAGCCCGGTGCAGAATTCGTATCGCCGGGAAGGCGAATGCTCTATCCCCTGAGCCTACACGGCTAAAGTTAATTGCAACTTTAGATCCTTGCGATGTTACATATTTTGAATAAAAAATACTTTCCATTGTATAGATAATTGTTAAAAAAAATGCTGATCAGGATGCGTAGCCAGATTTTTTAACAAAAAATAAGCACTTTCTAATACTTTTCAAGCATACAAAAAATATTTTTAATCACTTTCAAAAAGAAATCATGATAGGAATCTGTGCAGGTATAAAAATTATTTTTTTTCTATCGCTTAAGGCTCTTAATTTATAAATATAAAAACAATAAAATTTAAAAACATTTTCAAAAACTTTGCATAATCATGATAATATAACTAGATTTTCATAAATATTGCCGAGAAAATTATTAAAATCATGTATTTTTTGTAATTTAAAACGACAATCGACACGGCAAAGAAAAATATCTCTTTTTTTAAATTAAGTTCTTTTTACAATCCCCAAATAAAAAAAAGCACCCCCAAGGACTTTTAAAAAACGTAAGTCAAAAATTAGCACCTTTATGCACTTTTTAAAAAGGCACCACATCCTGGCAGATTAATTAAAATTTCCCAGTAAATAATTTTGCGATTAAGGATAATTTTATAAAAATAATAATAAAAAAAATTAGTTTGAGAAGTGGAATGCCATTACAGAGAAATTGGAACTGAAATGTCGATATAGATATAATTAAGTTGTGTTTAATAAAGTATTAAGTAGGTTTTTCATTATCAATTATCAAAGAAAAACCTTCTTTAATAATAATGTTAATACTAAAAAAAACGTCAGGTTTAATTAAGTAAATATTAGATTCACAAGTAATTGTTCGAAACTAAATTTAATTAGTAACGAGAATTTAGACAGATTAATGAGTATGGAAAGCGTAAATGATTAATTTTAAATATTAACCGGGTATCAAAAAAACGTTTTTTAATCATAATATAATTTACATTGTTAAACTTGAAATTTTTACTATTTATTTACTCCTGATTTCGAAGCTCAATTTAGAATTTTTACAGAAGATAGCATAATTGTAGTTAGCTTAATATAAGAGGGTTATAATAAAATTCTTTAAAATTTTTTTAATACCAACATCACTTTAAAAAAATATCGAATTATTACAGTAATTTACAATTCTTTCAGAATTGAGAAGAAAGATTCTTAAGCTCTAATAAATTGTCCATTTCCATTCTGTAAACAGACCTAAACGTAGAGAGAATCTATTGATAATCTATAGATAAAAATAATTTGAATCATTTAGAACGTATTTTAGAATCTATATATGGTAAAGATATCTAAAATTTGCTCTTTTTCACGTTGAATTTCTTATTCTGAATTTTCAATGATAAATATCAGTAATACTATTTAGATTATATTCATCAATAAATTCCAAAAATTCCTCTACTTTATAATGGGATAATTTAATTTTTCCTTTTTTTATGCTAATATCAATATAATTAAAAATCGTTCAACTAAGAGTTTATTATATTTATAACTTTTAACTATGTTAATATATTTCAATGAAAANATATAATTTCATTCAACGCCAATTTATTCAGTAATACTATTATACTGATACTATTATATTCATCAATAATATTATATTCATCAATACTATTATATTCATCAATAAATTCCAAAAATTCCTCTACTTTATAATGGGATAATTTAATTTTTCCTTTATTTATGCTAATATCAATATAATGAAAAATAGTTCTACTAAGAGTTTATTATATTTATAACTTTTAACAATGTTAATATATTTCAATGAAAATTTTTTTTTAATTCTCAAACATATTATGAAATTTAAGCACATCAAGAATGGGATTCTGAAAAACAATAACAAAATATAAGCTATCTAATTTTTTTTTATTTATTTAATAAACGTTCACTGATATTAGCTCTCACAAGAACGAAACAAAGGATTTTAAACAATAAATTAGAAAAATCAAAGATTGTTAATTGAGCCGGTTTTTTAATTGTTAATTGAGCCGGTCTAATTGATAACGAATCGCTCTCTCTCTCTCTCGTTTCGTGCTCCTCACACTATTGTATTGATACATTTTGTTATTGGCTATATTAATACAATATTGGAAAACATTATTTTGAGGATAAATCGTGTGAGCAAATGTTTTATGCACACATTCACATATACAGACACACAATATATATATATATATATATATATATATATATTCGTGCGACTAAGAGCTATAGATTGCACATGTATAACACCTGTAAAACCTTGTCATATAAACTGAAATAATAAGCCATGAAGAAATTGGATGGAGGAAAATAATAAAAGCTAATTTTAATTGTGTTTCTGAGAAAAAGGGGAAAAAAAAGAACCATAAGTCATCTAACCTGGATTTTTCGCGCATTTTTTATTTAAAATAATGGGGTTTTTTACTAAGCTCTTCGAAATAATGGGGGTTTTAATAATGCGGGTTCAATAAAAACCTAATTTGTATTTAAAATAATGGAGGTTTTATTAAGTTTCAAAATAATGGGGGTTTAATAATGCGTGTGTAATAGAAACACATTATTTATTAAAAATAATGGGGGTTTAATTTAGGACTCATTATCATGTCTTTTGGTAATAGTGAAATTTCTTTGTATATAGCATTTGTACCGAAAGAGGGTTATCTCTGATATATTATTAAACAGCTTGCTTCTTTTAAGGAACATATTTAAAAATTAACAAATATGGCCACATTTAAAATTTAAAAAAACAACTTATTATCAAAATAAAATGTTAAGCCATCTCTCAAACCATCTCTTAATACCAAGACAGTTTCTTTTCAAAATGTTATAAAACAACTTCGTGACCCTTTCAAAGGTCAGACACCATTGGACTTCAAAAACGCTGAAGAGGCCATCAGATATAAAATTAAAAAAATAATGATGAACAAAATAAAATACGCCAGATCTTACACCAAGTTCAAATTTCTAGTAAACGCATAGCTGCTAACCGATGCTTAAGGGCATGGAAAGAGATAAAAAAATTTGACGATTTATATAGTCAAAACTAATGCCAAGCTCGTGTTGTGAATTTTAAATTTTAAATAATCTGGCTACAACTTAATCTCCAAAAAGACCATTACAATTCAATATAACCCGGTAGCCGAAACATTTTTAATGTTAGAGAAATAAAATAGTTTAAATAAAAATATAGTTAAAAATAGATTTTAATATTTGCTAAGGAAATAATAAAAATATTCAAATTCGTTTTTCATAAAAAATTTCTAAAATTAAATTATTGATTTAATTTAAGAATAATAAGATGAAGAATTATATTAAAAAATCAAAGTTAACAAATTAACGAAGTTTTCAAAGCTAGGAAATATGTAATGCTTCTAATAGCATCACAGTCATTGATAATAGAAAAATTGAAATAAATAATGTTGGTAAACTTACTTCTTACTAAAAATTATTGCTCTCTGATGATTTTTAAGTAAAATAAAACTATTTTCTTTGAATCATAATGACATAATAACAATGAACAATGCCGATCTACCGTCAGCTATTGCTGAGTATACTGACAAAATCTTCTATTCCGGATAGATTTTGTTTTTCACTGACTGTGGCTCCCTCAATCTCTGATCAACGGAAACAATTTGTTAATCACTTCAAGGTAAGCAGAAAATTTCTGTAATTCCATGTAAAATTCCGTTTTCTATCTGGAGCAGAACTTTTTCGTTAATTAAAAGAAAGTATGCAGTAAATTACAGAAAAAAAACCCAGTAAGTTCCAGGATAAAATAATACAGAGAAAACAATGTAACGACAAGTATTTACAAGCGGTATAAGTAAACTTAGCTAATAAAATTTATCCCTAATAATATTCAATGCAATGAATTTTTCCAGCGTAGTAAAACCTCAATAAGTATATGACTTCCTAATAGCATTTGCATACAATGGTTAAGTGTTTTCATTTAGTAAACTAAACAGTGGAACTCATACAATTTATATGTACAATTTATGTATTCTGCTTAAAAGTAATCAATTATTTAAAATTGCTATTGTATTGTTATCAAAATCACTTGAAATTATGATTACATTTATTCCTAGTGTAATCGAATATTACTTACATTAAGGATTTCTTATTAGATTATGAATAAAGGTAATCATGATTACTTACTTGCATTATATTTGAATGAAAATGATTATGGTGACATAGAATTGGGATTACATAATAAATATCTATAATCATGATAATAACTTGATTATATTTTCTTGTTGTGATTAGAAATAATCATAAAAACTTGTAATTCGCAATTGTGATGATTACTTTGCATGATTACATATATTTACTATCTGTTAGTTATGTAGTTGATTACTGCGTAATTATTACATGTAGCTGATTACAACTGTATTCGATTGTTTTAATTGATTGCTGTAATCGGTGCAGAACTTTTCATGAAAACGATGTAATATTTGCATTTCACTCCAGTTACTCAAAAGTTTATTCAAAAAATCAATTGTTATCAATGGATTTAATTATCAATTATTTATGAAAAGTATGAAAAATTAGCATAATTTAACTCAGTAAATCATTAATAATGAATAAATTTGCCTATGGTCTGTTATTAGGACTGGAAGTAGCTATGACTAAAATTTATCACCAGAGATACCACAATTTACCGACTAAGATCCCTCAAATTTTGAGTCAAATAAATATTGCACCAAAAAAGAAGGAAAAAGAATAATCGATTATAGTTTAATAAAACATAAACATTATTTAATAAAATTATTCAGACGAATCAATTAAACCCACTTTGTTTTTGATTTTTCTTATTTCTCTAGCCTAGCTTACTTTAAATTTTTAAAAAGATCACCCCAATCACGGTGCATGAGAAAATAATATAGTAAAAGTTCATGTCCTTGTCTTAAAATATCAGGTTAAAGTGCATACACATGCCGATAATACATATTAATTCTGATAATAATACTTCTTTCTTGTCAACAATACTTAAAACTTCCTTTTTAATAATAATGCTTTGTGGTGATGGGTTCGCTGCTCATCGTAAAATCAAATTTATTTCATATTAATTGTGTTTTTACTTATTTTTGAAGTGAACTGAAATAAGAGTTCTGACGTCATTATATTAGAATTGTATAAATACCAGCACGCACATGACAGCCTGTCAGTATTTCTCTCATCACCTGCTGTGATGATGCTTCTTGTAATTCAAATCAACTTGTATATAAATGTAAATATGATCAATAAAATATTAGTATCTCGAAGGAGCTATCTTCGCTTACTTCAGCTTCATTGCTAATATTTTTCGAGGTTCAGGTTCATATTTAAAATAAAAATCTCATCTATGTGATTAATATATCGTAATAATATATTTTTCTGCAGATTAATTATAGCAGCATTCATAGGCATTTTTAGGTTATCGAAAAAGATAATCGTGCCCAGCAGGGCAAGTAGTACTTCTAAGAGTTTTTGAGTTCTGTACATGTGTAATCACTACCCAAATGAACAAAGATGGTTTAATCTCAGATAATAGTTGTTGGTTACTTACTTTGGCATGCAAAAATATTTCGCAACTGCTTCGAGTTAAAGAAAACGGGTTAAATTTTACAATATTAAATTGGAAGATGCAGGTTTTAAATTTCAAAGAATATAATTTCATTCAACGACAATTTATTCCATCCTCTTCCGTCCATGCAAGTTTTCTTTCCAATAAATCACAGTCTGTGTAAAATAAATACATAGTAAATAATAAACTATTTTTTTTAGTAAAGCAAACGCAAAAAAACTAAATACTCTCAATAAACAGGAAAAAAAATAGCAATAGAAATTCGCAGCAGCAAAGCAATGTTTCTTTTATTACTGCAATACAAAAGAAATTGGAAATCAGCTGCGCATGTTTTAGAATACAAGATTCAATAAAAAACTTTCTTTTAATATTAAAATGAAAGTTATTATATATATTTCTGAATGTTCTTCAAAAAGAAACAAAGTACCAGGAAAATAAGTCCAGCGTGGAATGATCTTTGCATTGTTTTAAACATAACTTCCCCATCCAGTTAATCCAATATGTGTTTTAAGCACGCTCGCTGTTTTGTTTACACAGCTATTTTTCACATATTTAAAGATGATTGAGCTAAGTAAAATCTATAGATAGCTGAGAACAGATACTAAATTAAGTTCATATTATATTAGGAGTATTGTGAGCAAGATGCTTATTAACGTGATACTAATGTGTATGGTTTTCAACACTGCACGGGGTTTTAATCTGCCTAAGCCCCAGCGTTCAGACGATGTAGGGGAAGTGATACACTTTGGACCTTGCAGGAAATGGATTAAATGCATTTCAGGAGGTGAATATAATTTTTAAAATTTATGTTCAACTTTTCGATGCAACGCACTGAAATAATTTTCTGCTCTAGTGTTTGTAACTAGAGTTTATATACTTAATGTAATTAGAGAGTTTCGACTTGCAGCTTCAAAATTGTCCGAAAACCAAAGGTATCGCAGACGGTCATCACAGCTAATGAAAATTTTTCTAAAAAAACTCGTTTCGTAATCCAGATCAAAATCGTGTTAACTGTTTCGAGTATCACATTGTTTAGATCATTATTACTGATGCCAAAAGACAGGCTAAACTGCATGAAATTTAGGTATATAAACATTTTTTTTAGTACGTCTGCAAAGCTTTCTACTTGAGGTAATTTCTGAGAAAATAATTTGCTCGCTGATAAAGATAGATAATCCCTAAGATAAGACAATTCCTCAGCCAATGAGAGATTGAATTCATTACTCTTAAACCTCTAATTCGATGCAAGGACTCTACTTTAAGTATGTTTAAAAGGGAATATTTTTCAAAGTGGTCAATATCTAACAGCGCAGTGTATTTACTAAAAATATACTTACATTGTTTTTAATTTTATTTCATCTAAATTTTAGTTTTTATTCACGGCTAGTGTGCTGATGGAACTGCAAAATTGTATATACAAAAAGGAAAAAAAAAGGCACGGAGTAATTCAAAAAAATTTTTCTCATCACATTTACCTTAGACATTTCAAGTAGGTTTTTTTTCAAAATTTTCAAGAAAGTTCAGAAATTTAATAACTAAAAACAACATAAACATAAATTATAATTAGTAAAATATTTTTAATGCTAGATTTTGTTCAAACAGATAGAAAGTTCAAGCGAACTGCATGCAATTGTTAGAGATGACACATCTAACACACTTTAACCAGCTGACCTTTTCTCTATAAAAACGTATAACTCTTAACAAAAATATATAACTGTTATAGTAAAAACAATACAAAAACATGTAACAGTTATTGTAAAGAACTTAAGTTTCAGCTGCGGTAGTAGTTTAACTTCCAAAACCTGCTTGGACTAACCCATTTCGATCGATGTGTACCAGCTTGTCTGGGATGTAAATGTGGTTGGTGTGCAATGCTTGACACATTATCTTAATGACTCCATGAAACTTTACTTAATACAAAAGAGATAAATTTATCAAAACATGAAATAATAACTTAAAAAACAGTTTGCTTGCTACTAATAAACGTCCCTTACGTCAAATCCGGTACGTCCCCGGTAAGTCAAATTTTTAAGTCATGCAAACTTATTATGTTATGAAAAAAAGATAAACAAATTTCGCAAAAGAGTGTAATACAAACAAACGCCCGGTACGTCAAATCCTGTACGCTTCCGATACATCAAATCCTGTACGCTCCCGGTACGTCAAATTTTTATGTTATACAAGCTTATTATGTTATGAAAAAAAAGCGAATTAAATTTAAAAAAAGAGTGCAATACAAATAAACGTCCAGTACATCAAATACTGTACGCTCCCGGTACGTCAAATTTTTATGTCATGCAAGCTTATTACGTACTGAAAAAAGAAAACTAAATTTCAAAAAAGAGTGCAGTACAAATAATCGCCGGTACGTCAAATTCTGTACGCTCCCTGTACGTCAAATTTTTATGTCATACAAGCTTATTTTGTTATGAAAAAAAGATAACCAAATATCGAAAAGGAGTGGAATAGAAATAAATAACCGGTGCGTCAAACATGGTACGTTCCCGGGAAGGATTATGTCATACTAGCTTATTCTTTTACGGAAAAATAACAAACTTCGAAAATGAGTTAATTACAGATAAATATCCGGTACTATGTAACAAAGCAGGATCGCAGGAAGCTATAAATGGCATATTTAGATGCTGGTACCGGTTCGAAATCAGTAGCCACGAGTAGATGTCATGGAAAGAGGAACGAATCCATTGAGAAAATTGAAATTGTTTGTAAGTTGAAAATAAATTAAGACTTTTCTGATTATAAAGTTACCCCGTCATTCCTGAATATTTAATTACCCATATCGTTTACAACACACGGAATACTGTGAAGGTCATACAAAATTAGCAGCCTCTAGAAACCCATTTTCTTGCATTTGTAGTTTACCGCTCATTGAAGATTGTTTCACTAGTTTTGAATCACCTAGAGATATTGCTGTTATCCAATAAAATACATATTTTACTTTCAGATAAAGCGATAAATGATGAATATGATGCATGTGTAAAGATTACACCAGAAGAGGTAAGCTCGTTTATACACTCATGTCCATAAATAAAGGATAATTCAGAATCACACGGAAATCAAACTCTAAATTAAAATTTCTCCTGTAGAATTATCACACATATCCTGAAGAAGAATATGCAAATTACAGACAACCGCTAGATGACGCTGGTAGTACGTCACAATGACGAGAGCGTAAGATAGGGGTATATAAGGAAAGGTGGCAAAGAAGTAAAATTGCTCACAAGCGCTTTAAAACCCTTTCAGTGCAATAACCGCATAGTTATGGCACAAAGGAAGCATTTGGATGATTTTTTACGCGGCAGAATCATCGGACGACTGAAATGTGGACGTACCCAGCTTGACGAGGAACTTGGAATCTCCCAGAATATCATCTCCAAGCTTTGGCAACGATTTCAAGACGATGGTAATGTGAGTAGACGTTACAGCACAGGTCGCCCCCGAGTTGCAACGCGGAATGAAGACCGGTATTTGGCAGTTTCTACCAAAAGAAACAGATAGAGCACAGCATCAGACCTGTCTCGTCAGCTCTCTTCAGCTACCGGTACGACAGTTTCCAGGCAGACCGAGTACAGACGTTTAGGGCACATTGGTCTATATGCTCGTAGGCCTGTCAGATGTGTTCTGCTTACCGCAACTCACTGTCGCCTGCGATTTGTCTGGAGTAGAGAGCATGCATTGTGGACACCGCAACAGTGGTCTTGTGTGATGTTTTCCGACGAATCCAGGTTTAGTTTGCCGTCTGATTCTCGCCGAACTTTCATATGGAGAGCGCCAGGTACCCGTTACCACCAAGATAACACCATTGAACGACACCGTTACAGTGGTGCAAGATGGCTCGTTTGGGGAGGAATTATTCTTGGTTTCAGAACTGACTGCATGTTCAGAGTGTAACGATGACAGGCCACATCTATAGGGATGTCATTCTGGAACAACATGCACGTTTGCTTCGGGGCGCCATGAGTGCTGAATTTCTGTTTATAGACGACAACGCCCGTCCTCACCGTGCAAACATTGTAGACGAATGCCTTCAATCGGAGAATATCACCCGTAAGGATTGGCCAGCATACTCACCGGACTTGAATCCAATAGAGCATGTGTGGGATATGCTTGGCCGACGAATTGCATCCCGTGCATCCCACCTATCTACCGGACTTTCGGAGGGCATTGCTTGATGAGTGGTGCAATATTCCCCAAGATCAGATTGATAATTTGATACCCAGCATGCCTAAGCGTTGTACGGCCTGTATTGCATCGTCCGGGAGACTTACTCCGTATTAACCATCATACTAACGATGTTATACTGTTTTTTGTAAATAGGTTCTTTTTTGAAATTTGCTCCAGGGCGTAAAAATCGCAATTTTTATTAATTATGTCAAACATATAGCATCTTTTTTGCTCTTTACCTTTTGTTTAATACATAGACTTTACAAATAAGTCAAATTTGTTTGGCTTCTGTGTCTTTCTGTGCCTGAACTTCATTATCCTTAATTTATGGACATGATTGCAAATATGATATCAGTTTTTATAAAGGCAAAATTAAACTGTTTGAATAACATTTTATAAACATATGAGCCGGGATAGCCTGGTTAGTAGGACGTTGGGCTCGTGCTCGTGAGATTATGAGCTTGAATTCCGCCAGCCGAGGAATAGCAGTGTATTAAATGGTGACTGATGTGCGTGAAATCTATCAGGGTCCTTTAAGTCCTTTAAATCCCCATAACAAATCTATACCTCTGCGGTACTCATGAGCGTTTTTTGCGGTTCACCTCTCCATGTAACGCAAATGCCGGTTAGTTCCACCAAAAAGTCCCCCACAAAGGAACATTTCTCCCGATACTTGATCCAGGAGTTCCCTTGTCTTCTGCATTGTGTTCAAAATTACAAGGCTACTGATTTTGAACATTGTCGTAAACCCAAAACTAGGTAGACTGTTCAACGACGGTCATAAAGTAAAATAAAATACTATTAGGGAACTGAATTAGAGGTTGATCATTCTCTTGTTCAATTTAAAATTACGATGCGTGTGTGAATAAATGGAGTAGTAATGGATCTTCCCTGTAAAACGGGATACGACGTGTGTGTGCGCTTAAAGTCATATTCTTGGCCATATATGGCACCACGAATAAACAAAAAAAAACACCCTCTGACTTCAAATCGCGTGCTTCCCATAGCAGGCATGCTAGTATTGGCAAGTAGCATTAGTAACAACAAAAATTTATGACTATTTTCCTGATACAAAATATGGCAGAGAATTCATTGATTTTAAAAATGAATAATTTACTTTAATATTTTAAGTACACAAAATCATAAGAGCATTTAATTTTTAAACTTAGAATAATTAAAAATGAAAGAAAATCGACTAAAATAAGGTTTTTTATTTGCGTACCATCAATCCGTACGCACTCTTAAAGTCTTTTACTAATATAACCTGATGCAATCGTGTAGACCCCTGTAGCCGTGTTGAGGAAATTCCAATCTAGTATAACCACATTATGCTACTGTTCACCTTACTTTTATAAACAATATGTCTTAAAGCATTCTACAATATGCACCCTTATCTTCACTTCAATTGGGCATTTGTACTTCAAGAAAAAGACCGAAAACACCTACACGTGTGACCTATCGCATCATCGTCAGCTGAGCGTTTATAAGCAAAATGGCGTGTTGAAGTTGATCTAAGTTTCCCCACGTAAGTTAGAGTAATAATTAACGTGAAGTTAATTAAATACAGCTCAGTATCACACACCGAATTTATTGAAACATAATTCTTTCTCTTCTACGTCTTTTATTTAACTTATATTTATTTTTTGTTTACGTATTTTATTGTAGCCGTGATATATTTTTGTTTTGTGTACCTGGCAACTTCAATGCGTAATTAGTTGGCTTACGTTCTACATAACTTAATATATGTCTTTGTGTTAATTAAGAAATCTATAGTATCGTTTAAAAGACGGGCTTGGCTTATTCGAAATATAATGAAAAGAACAGTTGCTAACGTAAACAAATTCCAAGTTTCAAAAACCAATCAGGATCACGATACGTACACTACGTCACTTGTAGGTTTCCCATTATACTAAACAGCTTTGTTAAATTCCCGATTCAAAGCTACATCTGTAATTTTAACTAAAAAGGTGGTGCAAGCCAAGTCAATAGGGAATAGAAAAAAGAAAATCATCCATAAAATCAGACGTTGCAGATTTCTGCCTCAGTCTCACCTTGGTATTTTTTAAACAGCTTGGTCAAAATTTTTAATTAAAGTTTTTATTTATTTATCTGGTAGCAAGAAAGAAATATTTACAGAATCACTCTAAAATTGAATCTTTCCTTACCGAAATAGTTAGCATTCTCTAGAAAAAAAAATAAATCACCCGCAAAATCTGACCCGCAAAATCTTAAATGGCTTGGTAAAAATTGAAATGAAAGTTCGTTTTTAATTACTAGTAGAAAAAAAAAGAAATCTCTCCTGAATCACTCCACAATTGTATCTTTCCTAAGAGACGAAAGCATTTAACCGCAAATAAAAATATCTAAAAAAAAATAAATAATTAACAAATAAACAANGCGTGAAAATATCTTTTGTGATGTAACTCTTTCAAAAGTACATAAAAATGGTTGCCAGCAGGGGTGCACATGTAGATTTATTAAATACACCTTGTGCGCCACCTAGGAACCAAATCTAGAATCCGACACTCGAAATTTTTGCTCTGTTACAATCGTGCCCTGTTTCAATTGACCCCACTCTCCCCTACACTACGTCACTTGTAGGTTTCCCATTATACTAAACAGCTTTGTTAAATTTCCCGATTCAAAGCTACATCTGTAATTTTAACAAAAAAAACGTGGCGCAAGCCAAGTCAATAAGGAATAGAAAAAAGAAATCATCCATAAAATCAGACGTTGCAGATTTCTGCCTCAGTCTCACCTTGGTAATTTTTACACAGCTTTGTCAAAATTTTTAATTAAAGTTTTTATTTATTTATCTGGTAGCAAGAAATAAATATTTTCAGAATCACTCTAAAATTGTATCTTTCCTTAACGAAATAGTTAGCATTCTCTAGAAAAAAAATAAATCGCCCGCAAAATCTGACGGTGCAGTTTCTTCCTTGATGTCTTTTAAATGGCTTGGTAAAAATTGAAATGAAAGTTTGTTTTTAATTACTAGTAGGAAAAAAAAAGAAATCTCTCCTGAATCACTCCACAATTGTATCTCTCCTAAGAGACGAAAGCATTTAACCGCAAATAAAAATATCTAAAAAAAAATAAATAATTAAATAAAATTATCCATGAAACCTGATGAATCAGATTTATTCCTTATTTTTTGGTAAAAAAAATTGAAATAAAAATTTGTGTTTATTTATCTGGTGTATCTTGCACTGAATTCTAAAATCTTGAAAATATTTTTCATTTTTTTTTTACCTTAGAAACTTTTGAAGGTCGTAAAACGGGTGTCGAGTTATGCCTCAAAAGATTGGCCAGACATAGAAACAGCGTTTCTTGAGATGTGCAAAATGGATGGAGAAGAACAGGTATATGTTGTATGAGAATGCTCCTCATTGTAGAATTCGTGAAGAGCATACTCTTCGAATACTACACTTTGTTTTAATTAACCTCTCAGAATGATATTTTTAAACAGTTTTTTAGTATTTTTTAAATTTTATTTTATGTTGATTAGATTTATTTTATATTGATAATTCCTGAAAGACAGCTAGAGAATGTGATGAGAATTTATGTATGTAGGTATGTATATATATATTATTCCAATAGATGTGTCTTGAGGAAGACTATTGGATTTTCCCATTTATAGTTTTATCTTTATACTATTTCATTTTAATTTATTATTTGTGTCTATATATATGCTACATATATATACATACCATATATATATATATATATATATAATATACAGAGATGCCAGCTTGCTCCGGTCAGACGATAAATATTCTCGAGTAATAGTCTTTTACTTAATGATTCTTGATGTTAATAATTACCATTACATCTTAGTGATTCAAGAGCTTGTATGAGAGATCAATTTGTGGGAATTCAGCCCATGTTGAGTGAACCTTTTAAAAAATTGACAACATTAACTGAAAAGTTGCAGCTTAGTTTGTAGTTCTCTACCGTTTTTTTAAAAATATTACGTCGAATATGAAGCAGTTGGCATCTATAATTACAAAATTTGCAGGAATTTCAAGAAATTTTTTTTTTATAGTGGACTGTTATTAAAAAAAATATTAATTTAAAAAATATAAAGTTCACTTTTAAAAAATTCTAAGACAAATCTATGTTTAGTCTCTTTTTAAATTATACACAAATATTTTTTTTAGAGAATTAGTAGCAATAGTTTTCAGAATTCACTTTAAATAATTAAATTCTTAATGATTTCTTATTTTATAATTTTTTTTAGAAACGTTTGCATTTCTCTTACAGTTAAGAAATGACGAAAGTTTTACATTTTTTTGGAGCTCTATCTCCAATAAGCGATCTATTGTTAATAAAATATTATCTACTAGGAGGCTTCGCCCCCTGCTCGCTAGCGCTCACCAACCCCCGGAACTGCTTTCGCAGTTCATTTCGGATTGCTTCGCAATCCAATGCTCGCTTTGCTCGCTCATTGGATACGTTCTTAACGTCTAGTTTTTGTATACTTTTTTGAATACTGAAGTTCCGAAAACTTTTCACTGTAGAAAATTCTAAACCTGTACATTTCAATATTAATTTGAAATTGCAAACAGTTCACATATTTTTCTTAATCACACTATTCTAAATTTCAGTNGCGAAATATAAAAAAATTCAATGCATTCAATACAAACACTTAAACGTTTTTTAGACGTTTAGGTAGCTCCCAGTAGAAAAATATCAATTCAACAGCGGCCTTTTAAAGCATTCTCACTTCAATTAATTAATTAATTCCTAATTGAGTTTAAATTAAATATTGTCATGTTTTTAGTGCATGAATCTGAATTGAACAACCTGATAATGTACAGTTATGAAATTTTTATCTGGTTGCTCACTACGTGCTCTTGCGCGCCGAATCCAATCAATTAAAAATGAAAACTGTTGCCAGCGCGAGAAAAGAAATATCATCGGTTTTATTGATTCATACGTACGTATTGATTCATAAGATAGATGTATCACTACAGAAGGGTTTGAAAAATGTTTCTTTAAAATACACAACTAAAAATATAAAACGGAATCTGAAAAAGCATTAAAATTTGATATGTAATGATCTTTATAATTTCTCAGTTATTTAATGTAATTTGACTAACATGCATTAAATTTAAATACTTAATTAAAATTAAAAAAATTATATCCAATAAAAATGTTGCAAACATTTTTGAAGTATGTATTCTGACATAACTATGTATTCTCAACAAATAAACAAGAAATAATTGACGTATTTAATATCAACTTCTGTTTTCATGCAGACAGTATTTCAACTGATCAGTACAATGTTTGATTTTAAAATTCAAATTTTAATGTCTGTTTAATAAGTAAATGCTTGATTTTAAATATGCCTTAACGTTTCTTCAAGAACAGGAAAACAATCTAGAAAATTGTCAATTTGATAGACTCTATATGGCTTTGCGTAGCCTTTCATGAAATTAAAATCAGTATCAATTCCAAACTTGGGAAGCAAACTCAACCCGACCAAGTGCATTCCTCAAATGCAGAAAAGCCATTCAATAAAAAGACAGAAAATAACAAAAAAAAAAAAATCTATGATATAAAGAAAATAGCAGGTCCCTAGTAAAAATTTTGCACACTTTCACCTAATGAAAGCCAAGGGGAATAATTTGTTACAATTATTCAATATCTGAAAAATCAAATAATATGACAGGAGTGGTTTGATATCTTCCATGTCTATGGCGAAAGCATTTGTCTGGTTTAGGTTACAGGTATACGGTGACTCTTAATTAATTTAACCGAAAGCAACACACTGCAGTATGGCGCTCATTCTGTCTGGTGAGAATATTTATTAAATGCGCTATTTGAGATAAGCAGTCTTGCCAGGACAAGACTGCGTATCTCAAATGATCTCTTAAAGAGTATAAGCAAGACAACTCTCAATCATTCGCTCAATACCACCTAGGGCTAAAAAGAGCATTAATACGAGGAATAATCGCGCTTACATTTAAAGACCGTCTTATTTAACACGAGAAATCTCTCTAGGAAATGTTCTTTGGGGGTCGTATAACCGACTTTATCTGATCTATTCTACAACCACTATTTCACCCATTTCTGACTCCGATGAGAACGAAAAATCACGCATTTGTATTACAACTAACTAACTAAAAACTTTTTTTTTGCATTATATCAACTATTACAATCAAAATAAATTTCATTCAAATCTTCCTTGTGGTTATGAAAATAATTACTCAATTTTGTAAATTCTTTTCATTTGAACATCAGCCTTTTAAAGTGCATTTAAAATTTTATTTATTATATTGAAGAGTACAGTTTAAGTGCAATTTCAATAATGTATTTATTTCTTTAAAGGAAGATATTATGTTCGAAGTTACTCGGAGTGCAGTAGAGGAATATTCAGTAAGTATTTTTAATAGAAAACTCAATACATATGATTCAAATTGCATTAAGCCTCTATATATTTTTAAGATAAAAAAAATACAAGTCCGTTGATAAAATGTTATCCAATAAAATCCGTTTATGTGCTTAATTTTGAAACTAAAAATGATGTTGGCAGTATGGTCTAATGATTAGAATATTTTGAGTCTACTAAACCATTGAAAATACATCTTACGTGAAAAATCCTTTTACTGCATAGCATTGAGTTTTACACTGTGCATTTTATCTACTTAAAAACAACACCCGAAGGGAATTATTCCATAAATGTGAATGGAAAATATGAAATAAAAACCTATAAATTCAATAAAATAAGTACCTTTCAAAAACTGTTTAAAAGCAATAATAACGTTTCAAAAACTGTTCTTGAATATGCCAAGTTCTATGATATGTAAAACATATAAATATGTAAAAAAATAATAAAAAAAAACATTTTATAAAAAGGTGAAAAAATGTGCAATATGATGATAAAAAACGATAGTTAAATATATAATTTATTTATGACGCAAGTAATGTATTTGTTTCGAAAAGCAATTTGGAAATATTTGAATGTCTTAAAAATTTTCCCTCTTAAACAATAAAAAAAAAATCAGGTGCGATGTACATTAATGGCTGAAAAAATCAAAAAGATGCAGTCAAATTTTGCTTCTAACAACGTGTTTCAAGTCCAATAGCTCAAAAATTCAATTCTGTTATTTTATAAGAAATGGATAACTAAAAGCTCAATCATCAATGTGTTTAAGCATGCATAATGGAATAATTATGAGTATTCACTGTCATTACAAAAAATATTATAGATATTTTTTTTTAAATTTGGATTTATTTTGCAGGAGATATTTCGGCAGATTTTGAATAATTTCACTGCGCATATTTCAGATCTATGAGCTGTTTCTCTTTTCCAGCAACAAAATACTTTCAAAGCATATTCTTAGACTATTTTTTGTCGAGGTATTCAAGTTTAAAAGCGTTTCATGTAATAAAGAATCACATAAATGATATAGCAAATATTTAGAAAAATTATTTTCAAATAATATTCTTAGTTTATTTTATGTCGAGATATGCAAGCTTAAAAGCGTTTTAAATAGCAAGAGATCCCATAAATAATATGTCAAATATCTAGAAAAATTAGGACCCTTCATAAGGATTAAAATTACATAGGAAAACATGCGAAAATGTTGTTGTACGCCGCTAGAGACGTTTCCTTATTATGAACTGCTAATTTGTGTTCTTCTGAACAAGTACTAAAAGAAAAGCACTTCAAGCCTCGTACACCAATATTTCGGGGAATGGGTTCCTATGCAATTGTAATCCTGATGATGACCCCTAATTCTCTAGAAGTTTATCAGAAAATTTATATGACCGCCTGTTACATATAACGTTTTTAAATGTACAGATTTCGACTAAAATAAATAACTAAAAACAATATGAAGCTCAGAAAGGGAAACAGATTGCAGATTTAGCGTCCCCACTCGAGAATAAGGCAGAATCGCGTGTTGGTATAAATGTAACGAAACTTTTTGTTCTTAAGAGTAATTTTACTCTCCCAAGCTCAAATCTAAAACAGGCCATTTTGAAATGCCGTAACGGATATTTCTATATTCAGTTTTGCACAATATTACCATCTCTGGTTGAAGAAAAATATGTTAAAATTTGTCATGAATTTGGTTCATGAATTTCATCGTTGGTCATTTTGTCAACTCTAGTCAATATCTGGTTATTAATGTATAATGTTATATTCTAAAATATAATTTTACGCATGAAAAATGTAAATTTACTAATTAAAAAAGTCTGTACCAAAAAATGTTGTTTTTTCTTCCCAAAATAACTGAAACGAACAAAATTTACCATTTTTCGACCGTTACATCAGCCTTTGATCTTTTTTTTCCCCCTCTTCATTCTTAGTTATAGCTGATCTTCATTCTGTATGGGTTGTGATTTTATAGCATTTTCAACAATTCAAAAACGGGACATAAAATCTTCTGCATAATTACGCATTTTAGAGGAATTTTCCCACTCATTTTCATACACAACATGGAATCATTGGAACACGGAATCATTCGCAACGCTGAAAAAGAAATTCTGGAACCATTCATTTGGTGATTTTTCCACTCGTATGATCACGGTTTACCGGAAATTCTGGTTTTAAAAATTATAGATCGTATTACCACATATTTGGCAAAAAATTGCAAAATTAAAAAGTAAATTTATAAAAGCAAATGGTTTTGATGTCTGGCTCGAAGACATCATGATAAAATTACCAAATCCTACCACATTTTATCACATATTAATTATGAAACTTTTATTGCTGATTTTACCAAAATTATCACCAATGAGCTTCTATAAAAATTACCGATATTTTTAATGTTCCAACAGAGCTAGAAACATGGTGAATTTTTCGATACTTTTTTTCCTCTGTGAGGAAGCATTTCAATACCATTACTATTGACAACATGTCAACAGCTCAATGCAATTTGAAGTGAACTTACTGCGGACCTTTATCTCCAAAAAAAAAAATGCACTATCCTTATTTATCCTTATTTGTGAAGTTCAAGAAAAGCGGTCAAACTGTATGTATTTAAATATAGATAACATTTTCTTGATGAATACTTGTTTACTTGTTTTTTTAAAAAAAAACAATCATACATTTTAGGCGACGTGTGCTGATATGATGCAGGCTGAGGCATGTAAGAAAATGGCTGAAATGAATGTAAGTACCATTAAACATAATATATTCAAAGACTCTTTTACATAATATAATTTTTTATATTAGGCTCATCGGAAAGTAATTTTACTTTTTCCCAACGGACGACTTAATTATATTTTTAGCAGCCATTTAAGCCGCGTAATCATTATACATTTCGACAGCTGATACAGCATAAATTGTGATAAAGTGCGATTGATTATACTCAGTAGTTTTTAATTGATGCCCCCCTTTTATTGCTGATCAAGCAGGGGGGGAAATATCCGATGTGTATCAAGAAGATACCTTATCAATGCACTAATACCAAATTGGTTTGTAAAATTTCGATTAAAGTCATGAAGGTACATTAGGCCAGTTTAAGCTTATAAGGATAAAATAAAGGCAACCTGCTAGTCAAAATTCATAAGATCACTGAGAGATTAACTTTATCGTATTGGACACACGCCACGATCATTTGAAAAGGTAAAAGTTTAATCTCAATACTCGACATATGGGTTCTTACTCTTACGGAAAGAAGCTCGTGGCGTCGCTTTGACGTCTATGATTTCATTTTCAAACGTCAAGAAAATTATCCATTTTTTTAAAGCCCTTTTTCCCTGTGGACAAAAAACAATGAAACAATGTACAACAATGCTCTGGTTTCTTTAAATATTTTTAAAAAGTGAAATCTTTACTTCACTGTTAGAAGCTTTCGAAAAAATGGTTAAATAACAATTTATTCAATTGTTATTTTACCATACTTTACTTCAACAAAACAGTAAAATAATCATGAATAAGATGGCATTCAAACTGTGAGAAAAACTGTTTATTAACACCTTTCACCTAATACGGTTAAGCAACCAGGATTTCATTACGCCAACTGAGCCCCCTCTCGTAATGAAGCCACTTAGTTTCTTCAAATGGGTGGTTTTTATAGCAGAGAGGTATTATCTGTCAATGTCATGACGGAAAGAATGAGTAACACATGAAAAGTGTTACACCCCTATTTGTCACCCTGGAAATTTGAATACGATGCTCTCATTCACGCATAGATGGCAGCACTATAAAGCTGTTAAACTATCTCCACTATCCAGCTAAATTTCCTATTTTGTGGTTTTTAAGCCATGTTATTTGTAAATGGTTAAAAATCCGTACAGTTTTTATTCGTAGTTTTTTAATCGTACTATTCGTAAATGGTTTCAAAACCATTAAGGTTCAAAACATTCTATACAGTAAACTATACGGTCTATTGGATGAACAGACTGTTGCCGTTTATCATACCATAATTTTAGAATGAAAATTCTAATAGCGGTCAATATAGGCAAAATTCACTTGGATATGTTTTTTTTTTTTACAACAAATAGAAATTTTGTGCCAGTGAAATCTCGCCATTGCCAGAAAGATGGCAAAAGGTATTGGATTAGAATCAAATATTGTAATTCACTAAAATATTAATTCACTATAAGAACACCTTTCATTGTCTTTAAAAAAACGAAATTATTTACTGAGCAACTTGATCAGAAATATCTGATTAAATAGTTATTCCGAAAATGTGAGCATCAATTGTAGAAATTTATCAATTTTAACTGTGAAACAAACTAAAGATTTTCTTATACTTTTTAGCTAATTTTTAAAACTAAACGATTTATAATTTAGGTAATCTCTGAATACGGGAGCATAGGTTTTAATATCTAAAGTTTAAATTTTTGATTTTGAATTACCCATTAGATTAAAAAATTATATATGTTTGTACTTGATTTAAAAAAATCGCCAACATATGATATAAAATAAACACAACATTAAATATAAGAATAATTATTATTTTTAAAAGCCCGATATATTTTTAAAATAAGCAAGGAGACTTGAGACTCAAAAAAATTATTTAAGTTTGAAATTTTCTAAATATTTTGAATACAAAAGAAACACTACCTTTAGAAAATTTAAGTACACGTTTCATTATTTTTAAATTTGGAAATAAAGATTCATTAAAATTTTTGAAACCATACCAATATACATACAATTTACAACCAATTTACATACAATTATTCTTTTTAGGATTGTGGGGCTGCAGTTTTAAATAGAGTTCATTTTGAAGGAAAATGCTGAAGCATTAAATGCTGTCAAGATTTTATAAATTTGTATTTTTAACCGAAATACTTTTAATTATTTTATAAATGTTGAACTACTGAAGTAGCAATCAAATTGTTTTGAAAAGAAAAATAAATATTGTCTTTTTTTTAAAATAAATTATTCTACAGTTTGTTTATTTTTAAAATTATAAATCACAATAGCCTTTCACTACATTGCGATAGTTCAAAAATGCAGTGTAATAACAGTCACTTCCAAACACAAGAAAAAACAATATATTTGCCAGTATATTCAAACTACGTTATAAAAAAACCCTATTAAGAAGTATGTATTGTATTTTTTATATTTTGCCTATTACTTTTTATTATTTGCTCATTATTGCTTATTAAATTATATATTTTTATTTCTTGATGCGGAAACTATCATATATCAAACTCTCTTATATTTTTGGTAGTCACAAGCTTTGCAAACTTAACAGCATTAAAATTTCTTCATTAAAACCATGCATGATTATGAAAAAAATTACAAGCGGTTTAAATATAATGATGAAAATAGTCAATGCCGTCGAAAGTTTTCAACGGTATTGTCCCAAATTACGGTATTGTCCCAAATTATTTATTTTAATTATTGCTAACTTTCAAAATGTTTCAACTTTTAATTTATTTTAACTTAATATTTTTGTCTGCCCTTGTCGGGAAATGTTGTGTTGAATCTCTTATAACTCTGGAACAGTTTGTATCAGGGTTCTGTATTTCGAACATCGGCAATGTGCAATTTTTTGCCGCCGATTTTAAAAAAGCGTCAGAAATTTTTTATTATTCCGTTCGGCAGAAATGCTAGAAAAATGATTTTTTTGCTGCTGTTTACATATAGACACTGTTATAAATAAAACTGTAGAGGACTCTGCTTCTACTCTTATTGTTATTATTAAATATAATTTCGTTAATATTTTTTTTTCTTTTACAAACTCAATGGTCAGCATGACTGGCCTTTGGACTTGTGCTGCATAACAGAATTAGTATTCCTAAAGCTATCTGAAACCACTAATTAATTTTTTATAGTTGTGTTTTATAAAGGTATAGGGCGAAATAATTTAAAAGCAACTGTAATTTAAACAAACAAAAATAAGTTATCTACTAAAAAACAAAATCGATAGAGAAAATGTACTGATTTCAATCATGATTAGTTAATTTTGGTAATCAGCACTACTGGTATTATGGTAATTTGAGCGGTAAACTAATATAGGTACTACTGTACTGTGACAGTATATTTTTCATTGTCTTCAGAAGCGGATAATTATCGTAGAAAATTGTCTGATTGTGGTAAATTTTAACTATTATGAGGTTGCCTCGAGCAACAACATCATGATAAATTATATTCATTGTAGTTAGATTTTATTAATTAGATGAAGTTATAATCGGGTCATGATTTATCTGATAACCTAAAGACATCAGTAAGGGCAATAACTGATAAAAAATTAAACATTATCAGCTTCATTAATTTCGTCAATAAGGTCAGTGTGTCTAAATGCGACATTCCCAAAATTCGACAATGTTCAATTAATTGAAAATCTTAAAACAAGAATCACCCGTAAATGCGATAGGATGAAAATTTCGTATCTCTGGAGCGTATCCCGTTTCATTTCTACGCATTTAAAACCTTTTTAACGGGTAATTTCTCGTTGTAATTTCACAGCTACCCCATGATCCCCCAACATGTCCTAAATGCGTCGTTTTTCCCCGAAATAGAAATCACTCTGAACAGAGATCACGGGTGATTTCCACAGAGAATAGAAGGGCTGGTTCACTCCTTTGAAGTATCTCTCGCCGCGCCGATCCTCCGACGTCACTCTAGTGACGTCACTTTGGCGCAAAGCTCGCACTTTTACTTCAAGAACGGAGCGTTTGGCCTTACTAGCTCTAACTAATATTGGATCATTTCTTTTTGCGAGATATTCTAAGACATTTGTTATTTTCTATAATGACTTTCCTCAGTTTTTGCAGTGAATTTACAAGAATTTAAAACTATTATCGAAATGCCAGTTTGCGCGATTGCAACTTGCAAAAATTCTGAT